>NW_022196896.1:57306904-57342323 GCF_008632895.1 Mastomys coucha | reverse complement strand
AGGAGGAGAAGGAGAAGGAGAAGGAGAAAGGAGAAAGGAGAAGGAGAAGGAGAAGGAGAAGGAGGAAAAGGAGGAGGGAGGAAAAGAAGAGAAAGAGAAAGAAGGAGAAAGAACAGGAAGGAAGAGGAAGAAGGAGGAGGAGAAAAAGTAAAAGAAGGTGGTTCAAATTTTGTTACCTATATAATCATAGGAGCATGGTCAAACTCCCAGTGGTCAGGCTCTTAAAGAAAACTGACTTCTTCTGTACCAGCACCACTGCCTGAAGCCATCAGTTGAATGGATGTTGATATCTGTGGGCCATGCTTCCAATAAGGGCCATGTTGGGGCCTGTGGTCCTGATGAAGGCAGGAGTCTTGTAGATGTCCATTACCATGTTATTACAAAATGGTTGACAGATGAATATCCCTGGACCAAGTTACGACCAAAGGCCTTGTGTGTGTGTATGGTCTGTGCTTATCTGCCACCCATGTTAATGTCTGTGGGCTGTTCTACCACTAGGGACCATATAGGGGTTCAAATTGATGTCATTGGCCTTTGCTGCCACCAAGAGCCATGATGATGTACAAGGTTTATGATGATACAGAGGACAATGTTTATATCTATGGGATTTATTGTCATCAGCAAACATGCTGAGGTCTGTGGTACATGCTGAGGCTGGAGACCGTGTATGTCCTTGGTCTGTGCTGTTGAGAGAAAACATGTGGAAGTCCATGATCCATGAATGCACTGATTGTAAATGGCAAAGGAGGTATTTTGCAGTGGCATCTATGACTTCAGTCTTACAGTTGAGAAAGATGGACATAGAAGGTTTCTGTGACAAGCCCCACAGCCCTACACATATACAATATAACAGACAAGAAAGAAAGCCATTGATTTGATTAAAACTGTGATAAGGATCCTGAAATATAGCTCAAACATTAATTTTTAAAAGTATTTCTTTGAATTTTAAGATTATATTGTAATATTTCATTTTTTCCTTTCCTTTCTTCCCTATAAACTTTCTCATGTATTCTGTCATGCTGTCTTTAAATCAACAGTAGCCTCTTTTTCATTAATTGTTATTATATACATACATATATATACATATATGTATATATATATATACATAATATATATTCTGCATATATGTACTTCTATGTATATTCTCCTGGTTGGCATTTTGAGACCAGAAGAAAGAGACCTAATCAAGCATATATGTGTGTGTATATATATATATACATATATATATATATATGCATACATACATAGAAATCCTCCAAAAACTTTTTCATTCTCAAATTTCCAAAACTAGAAACACTTGTTTCATAAAATTATTTATGAAATGTTAGTTGATGAATTAATATCCAAGCCAGATGTGACATTTCACACCTGTAATCTCAGCCCTCAAGAAATTGAGGCAGAAAAATATTTATAAGCATGAGGTAAGCTTGGCCTATATTGTTAGTCCACAGGCATCCTGAACTACAAAACGATTCGCTGCCTTTGAAATGTATAGTTAAATAAAAACTTTGATAGAAATTATTACAATGTCATAATAAGATCAGCCAGTATTTTCAGTGTGTTTATCTTGTGCTAAACATAGTTGGATATTGATATTCTTATAATTTTATGTAAATCTTAATGTTTTCTATGAGGTAGTCACTTTTCATTAATTCTATAATTTAACATTAAAAGTAAATAACTGCCCAAGCCAGGAAAATTGAATAGCATGTCAAATCTATGTTCCTTGTGTCAGGGAGATGCTGTGGAACAATTCTACATTATGTATATAATATCAATAGATAAATAAACAAAGTGATAAATAAAAAAGTAATCCAAGGTTTTTTATTTTTCTCTTTTTCAATACACAAGATAATGAACCATATAAAAGACATTAACTGATTGTTTCCCTTAAACTGCATTTGTGACATCAGCTATTCAACAAGATTAATTGGTAAAAAATTAAATTTTTTTTCTGTATCATTATTAAGAGCCCCATGTCACTGAAGGTATTTTGCAAAGTATAAAGCAACCTGGATGAAATCGCAATAAAGAGATCAAAAACTGTCAAACGCCTCAAAGAGACACCTTGCTGAATCTATTTCTCATAAATCCCTCTCCTGAGGCAGCAATATCAGAGGTGGTTATAAATAAAAGATGCTTCAGAACAAGACTTCTGGCAATAATTAATTGAAAAAGAAATTACCCCCGGCCAGATCACGATGTACAAACAGAAACAAGATACTTGGATTGCCCTTTTAATAGCTAGTAAACTCAACAACAGTACAAAGCCGCTTATCCGGCTAGCCTCTAGGGTTTTCTCACTACATATACAAGCTGGAGGAATAACCAGAAAGTCAAGGTTACTTGGTGAACCTCTAAGCAGCCAAAGACTTGAAGTGGCTTACACCTAATTACTGGCATCAAGTCAAGCCCATATGTGCACAACTTTCTATGTTCACCAGTAATAAATAAAACTCTCCCTTAGCATGTAACCTTATTTAGAAATACATGAATTTGCCTTACTACCACCAAGTCTCAACTTTGCATCTAAGAATGTTTTAGAACAATCTCAGTATCCAATTGAGAATCCAAGCTAGCGGTTAGAATTTGTTTTGTAAAGAAGCACTAGGGATGAATTATTTCTTACTTAAAGTGAATTTCCAGAAGAGATATAAAATGATTTTATATTTATAACAGAACCCTTAAAAATAAATGAATAAAGGGTCTAAAGAAATAGTTCTACCATTTTTTTATTAATTATTTATTTACATCCCAGCTTTTGCCCTATTAAAAAAGAACTAACCAACTCTCCAAGCTCCCGCTTCTTTCAACCTGCCAACTCCCTGACAGGGCCTAATCACATTCTGTTCTAGTTCCTGGCACCAATGGGCCGCAGGGCTCCAGCCCGGTGATCTCAACACAGTGGTCTCTCTGTTTGCCAACTCTCCAATGCCCTCCGCCAGTTCCTCTCACTACCATGCACCTCACAGTTAGCCATCTCAACACCCATTTACCCAGTAGACTCAAAACTCTTAAAGCTTATAATTAACCAATCAGATTCATGTATCAATAAACTCTCAATTTCCAAGAAGCCAATTCAATAATTTCAGAGCCATTGATAATGATAAAAGCTTTATCCCAATTATTCTAACCTTATAATATCATAACTGGGGCTGGTAAAGTCTATGCTGGTTCATGTCTGCCACCATCTTCCTTTTCCCTTCTCCCTCCCAAGCTCTCCATCTCTGTAACTCTTAGTGCTGCCTCCCTTTTCCCAGTGCAATCACAGCCCTCCTGCTGCCCTAATGACACCTCTGGAGCCACCCCCAGCAGTTCCTCACCCCATTTCTCCTCCTCCTTGCCTTTGAGAGGTTGTTTCCCCTCTATCTTTCCCCTGTTATCTCCCTTCCTTGGGGTCTTCCTATGTACATCTTGTCCCACTGAAGCCAGACCAGACAGTCATGTGCCATAAATGTGCTGGGAGACTGTGTATATTGCTTAGTTGGTGGCTCAGTCTCTGGAATTGTCCAGGGGTCTTAATTAGTTGAGAGCTGAGACTGCTGAAAGTGAGTGCTTCTTTTGTAGAAGACTAGTTTGATTCCCAGCATCCACATGGTGGCTCACAACCATCTGTAGCTACTCCACGTCCAGGATATTTGATGCTTTCTTCTGGTCTCAGGGTTCAACAGAATGCATTTGGTATAAATACATGTATGATGGCAAAACACATTTTATATTTGTGTTATTTATATATATATATATATATATATGCACACATATATGTTGTATATATACATGTATACAAAACAATATAAATAATAAATAATATGAATAATAAAATAAAACAATTCTTTACAAGTGAATTAACTTTATAGTTGGAAATATGTTATAAAGATCATAATAACACCAGTCAATATTGTAAATTGATATCTTTATACACTATGCATAGCAGACTTCTGATATTTGCACCAAGGCAACTAACCTGTCAGGCTGTATCACTTATTGTTAATGAAAAAGTAAAATGTAAGGAAAAAGAACAATAAGTATAAGCTACCCCATTATGTATGCCAAACCCTTATGTCTGTTATAGGACCTTGGCTCCCTGAACTTTTTTCATATATATTTAGTGGGCAGGGATATATGCATTAGGAAGTCAAAAAACAAGAAGCAAAAATAGTCTCTCCATCCACTCTGTGACTTCCAAGAGACTGAGCTAAATTGTAGGCGTGGTGTCAAGTGCCTGTACTTACCAAGATGTCTTACTCCTCCATTCTCCCTTTTAACCCAAGGTCCTATTTCTCTTTTCTGGACCTCCCCAGAGTTGTTGTTTTAACTTACTCTGCTCATACTTTTGAAATGTATTTTCTATAATCCCCACTTTCATGGTTTTTCTTTTAACCATTGGCAGTTGTAAACAAAACCAATACTGCTACTCTATACAACATGGCAAATGCCTCCAGTTTCCCTTCAGTTGCCTTGTCATCAGCACAGCATCTAAAAAGTCTGTGGTGCCCTCTATATGGAACATCTTTTTGGCTCCTCAGTATCATTGTCCCTTAGCTGGGTGTTCTTCTCAGAGTTCTAAATATTATGGTTTTGTTCTGAAAGGCTCTCCTCCATTGTAATTTCTATAATTCCCATTGCCCAGTACCTAAGATTATTTTTCTACCTTGTTATTGTTCTTGATTGACAAGCTCCAGATTAATGAACGTGTATATGATGATTATGCAAACAAAATCAATGAACCTTGTTCTATAATCACAACTGTACCTCTCATTAGCAGTGATCCTCATCTATACACACCCATTGTATAAGACTATATCTGTCTTAAATATTTGTTTATGGAGTGCAATTTTACATAAATAACTACAGTCATATCTGTTTAGAAAAGATTTGCTTTATTCTGTGCAGCATGGTAAAAATATGTGCTTTGAATTATCTAGTAATGTCAATAGTTTTTATTCATAAATGGAGACTTGTTTCAGAGTTATGTTTATATTTGAGCTGAATATTTTAGTGATTATTAATTACTGGATAATTACTAAAATTACTAATTGTTTTAAAGTTAAAGTTAAAAGGAAATACTATGAAGCTAAATGTACATTATAATTCTATGTGTTTCTCTGAATTTCCAAAGCTCAGATACAACAACCCAGTAGTAGCTTGGTTTACACTAGATAAAAATGAAAAAGTATCTCTGGAGAGACATTCCTGTCAATTAAAAATAGATTTTGAATACAAAAAAGAAAATAAAATGCTCATTAGATTCCTTCTGGAAAGAAATCATTCGGTGATAATCGCATATTATAAAAGTATTTAATTAAAATCTTCATATCTTTACAACAAAGCAGATAAATATTATACAAATTAGTAAAAATAACTTCAATGAGTGGATGGTTGATACTTTCAACATAAAGATTGAACTTTCCATTAAGATAGTTTGCAAGAGCAATTTTGAGATTTTTTTCCTAAATTAATTATTGATGTGCAAATGCAATATTATTATGTAAAAATGTTTTCTAGGCACAAGAAATAGAACCATGAATGAAATAGATAATAATGTTCTCTTCCACACGATTTCATTCTGGTATGGGCACACAGAAAACAGATACACGCTTGAAATAGCTATTATTATTGTAACTCATACTCATGTATAATAGGTTAAATAAAGCTAGGGGTTATGAAAAAGTGAAGCAGAACAATAATATATGTTCTTCAAGCGGTGGAACAGTGTACATCTTTAAACAATGAACTAAGAAAAGGCCCAATTGTGCAGAGCAAGAAATAAGACTTTAGAGAAGGGAGGGAGAGTAGAAAGGATGATGTCACAAAGGAAAGACAGCCAGAACTTTTAAGTCCATATAGGACATTTTAAGGTGGTACAGTATACTTCCAGAAGAAAGGGATTGAGAGGAGAGATAATGCTTGATTTACTTTTAAAATCAGTTCCCTCCCCGATCCCCAA
The DNA here is from genome assembly GCF_008632895.1 of Mastomys coucha. NCBI lineage: Eukaryota > Metazoa > Chordata > Mammalia > Rodentia > Muridae > Mastomys > Mastomys coucha. The sequence continues at coordinate 57,336,376 of NW_022196896.1, read as the reverse complement.
TGTTGTGGTACAGAGAAGGCATAGTGAGGAAATAGGAGAAAGTAGAGAGGCAGCTGCAGGTGATGCCACTGAGACACTATAGTGAGAGAGGTAAGGCAGAAGCAGAGTTTAGTTACATTTACTTTGAGGCACTCATTTTGAATGTAAGAGAAAAGAGAAGTCAATGAAAAAAAACTGCAGGGAAATGAAGTATAGCCTGATGATTTGGGCCGGATAGGGAGGACAGTTGGACATAGTTTCTGGGCATGTGAAATTTTATGCTGATATAGGGAAGAGGTTACGAAAAATTTAAACCTCATTAAGCCTAGGAATCTCACAGAATTTGCAAGACTTAAATCTTCAAAACTTACAAGACACAGGCAGCATTTTCCCAAGTTTACATTGCCAAGTGCTAAACAATTGGTCCAGAAGAGGCAATCGTCAGTGACACTGCCTCCAGTGTGGGCGGAGTGCTCGACAGAGACAACTCTTTTTTAAAAATCATTTAATTTCAAATGATATCTCTCTTCCCGGTTACCCCTACACAAACCTCCTATCTCATCTCCCCTCTCCCTACTCCCTTTTGCTTCTATAGGCCTGCTCCTCCACCCTCTCACCCGCTCCTTCACGTCTCTAGCATCCCCCTACTCTGAGGCATCAAGCATCCACAAGACCAAGGATCTTCCTTCCCATTGATGTCCTACAAGTCCATCCTCTGCTATATATGTAGCTGGAGCAATGGCTCTCTCCATGTGCACTCTTTGGTTGGTGGTTTAGTCTCTGGGAGCTCTGGGTGGTCCACTTAGTTGATATTGTTCTTCGGGGTTGCGATCCCCTTCAGCTCCTTCAGTCCTTCCCCTAACTCTTCCACTGGAGTCCCTGGGCTCAGTCCTATGGTTGGCTGTGAGTATCTGCGTCTGTACTGGTCAGGTGCTGGTAGAACCAGTCAGAGTTATAGCTCTTGATGGTGGTGGTGGTGAGGGCGGGGGTGCGGTTAGTAAGGCCACTGTTCTTATAATACCTGTGCTTCCACGAGCAAACCGTTCTGCTGCTTCTCTAATAACCACCTCAGTTTACCAGTCTAGATTTAGGTGCAGTTTTCTTTGTTGTGTCCGGAGTGAACAGAGGATTTGTTATTTATTTTTTCTAAAGGAAATTCATCCAACATATCAGGTTAGGTTCACACCTCATTATGTTGAGTGTGTAACATTTTAATATTTGTGTTAAGGAACAGACCCTTATGAACATATTTTCTACATTATCAGAAGGTAAGAAAGTAGATGTGTTACATATCTTGATAATGAGGTGAGAGTTCATCACCTTATTTCATTTTGTGTGTATACATGCTTATATTTACATGTACAGGCATTTGTTTTGCTCATAGAGAAGTCAGAGAACAACTGTAGGTATATTTCTAGAGAGGCCATTCACCCTGATAATTGAGAAAGTGTCTGTCTTAGGGTTAATATTGCTGTGATGAAAGACTATGAACAAAAACCTGTGGAGGAAAGGGTTTATTTCATTTACAGTTCCATATAACAGTTTAGTTTCCAAAGCCCTGATGGGAAGACAAACAGGAGGCAGGAGCTGATGCTGAGGTCATGGAGTGGTGCTGCTTTCTGGATGGCTCAGCCTGTTTTCTTATAAAACCCAGCACTACTATCTGAGAGATTGTACTACTCTTAATAGACTGAGTTCTTGGCCATCTAATTAAGAAAATGCCCTTCGGGCACCCCTATAGGCAGATTTTAGGAGCCAGTTAATGAAGTTCCCTCCTTTCATAGGATGTCAGGCTTTTGTCAAGTTGACATAACTAGCTAGCACAGGGTCTCTCTGTGACCTGGGACAGCACCAAATACGTCAGTTTGGCTGTAGAGTGAATATCAAAGATAAAGGTCTCTGCACTCAGGTCTTTGGTTTGTAATAAGCTGCTTTTAAATTATTTGATAGCTTTAGAGATTTATATGTGGAATGTGAGTTGTTTTTACTCCATTCTGTGTTCATTCTCTCTCTCATGGTGTCTCCTCATAGCAATAGAAGAGTGACTAAGACAACATCAAAGACCAGGAACAAATGGGAACCTCTGGGTTCTCACTGGTAAATAGATCATTGGGAGATATATGACAACTGGTTCTGGAATTTTATTTAATAAGTAGTAGCCCATGGGACTCCTGCCTCTAGATTTTCAGATATGAGTGTCTGTCCTGGAGAAACTGCTTAGGCAGGAAAGGAGACTTCCACACTATTTTGCCTAGTGACTGAACCATTATACATTTCCACCAAAGTTTATTTTCATAATAATAGATGTCCTGATGAGAGGAAGATGAACTCTCCAAGTAGTTTTTCTCTGCATTGCCCTGATAGGGATGTTGGAAAGGTTTTAAAGTATGACTCTGTTTTTTTCTTTTGAAAATTCTCTATTTAGTGTGAATAAGTCATCTTTAAGGGAGTTGCTTGAGTTTATTGTTTGGATTTTTAAAATTCATTTTGTATATTCTAAAACTAATCCTTTATGAGATTTGTTTTTTCTTAAATATTTCTGTCTCATTACTGAAATCTGAAACCTGTATTGATGTCCTGAACTTGCTTTGTATTTCCTATGGCTGCTGGTTAGTGGTCTCTTAAAAATATATATATATCAATGTCCTCCTTGGCTTGTTTTTATAGTGCTTTTTAAAAATTGTGTCTGCAGTTGTCTCTAGATAATTTTCATTGGTTACTATTATCATGTGATTAATCATTTTTTATATTTTGAAATTTAAAGAAAATTACATATCTTCATATCTGTCCCCCTTTTCCTTATGAAGTCTCTCATCAATATGACTGCTTAAACAGGATCTTAGGAAGGAAGAAATCAACAGACATATTAATGTAAAGTGAAGGAAATGTTAGCCCTAGAAAAAGAACTATGGACAACTAGTTAACACCCTTACTAAAATAACCTCCCCCAGGGAATAGTCCTGCAATTGGTGATTTAATGTCAAGAGAATTGAGCAATTTTTTTTTACCTGTAAATTTTATAATTTTTATTTTTTAAAATGTATTCTTTCCTTATAAAATACATGTCGACTGCATTTTCGCCTCCCTTGATTTCCAATCCCCTACCTACCTCGCCTCTTCACCTGATTCCCTTGAGAAAAGAACAGGTCTCCAAGGGATAGCAACCCATATGGCATAGCAAGATACAATAAGAGTAGTTACAGACCCTCACATCCAGGCTGAACTATGTAATTTGGTAGGAGAAAAATGTTCCCAAAAGTAGGTAAAAGCTTCATAGACTTACCCTCTACCACAATTCTCAATGTAAGGAGTCCCATAAGAAAACTAAGCTAAACAATAATAACATGCATGCAGAGAATCTAATGCAGACCCACTGAGTGGATGCAGCCAATCAATGACTGGTCTCACTAAAGCCCCACTCCATGAAAGAGACCACAGGCAGGACACTGCTTGGAGGACACTGCAGGAACCAAGGCTGAAGAGTCCAAGGATAGAATCAAACAGGGCAGTTAAAAATGTTGATGAAAATATTTCTGATGTTCTACTATACTCTCTTAGGTATACAAAGATGGGGCATAGCCCAATGCTCATCAGAAAGTCTTCACCAGGCAACAGATGGAAGACCCACAGATAAATATTAAGTAGAGCTTTGGAACTCCACAGAAACAAAGGAAGGAAGAATTGCAGATCCAGTGGGTTTGAAAACATCAGGAGGACAGGAGGAGAACATGGCCTACAGAATCAACCAAGTCGGGTTCATACAGGCACACAGAATCTGAAGTGGCAATCACCGAACTGACGAATTTTGAAAGAACCAAGTTGACTATATTTTTATGTTCTTTGTACTTTAAAAGAGGGGTAACCTATCCATTTGGGATAAAAGCATTAAAATTTTTGTTATAATTGTTTTTATTTCAAATTAGATTACTATTTCTCTTGGAGGTGTTTACATTATTCCTGATAGACTACGTTGTATTAGAGCTTTGCCCCTTTATATTACTTCTTTACGCTTTATCCTCTCAACATTCACTATGAGTTAAATACTGTTTGCAGCTGTACTCATTTTTTAGCAATGCATCCTCTCCTGAAACAGAGTAAGAGTTGACTGCAGAATACTCATTCTATTCCTCAGCACCAGTTCTTGGGATACACTAAGAGTATTGCATATATTAGTGTGTTTTTATTTCTATATATAACTGCTGATTTATAATGACAAGTATTGGGGGTGCTAATAGCTAATGATCGATTTTTAAATTTGAAATAGAGTAAAAGGGCATACATAGAAGTAGGAATTGTAGAATCAAAGACAAAATCAGAGACCAAAAGGTGTGGTTGGGGTAGAGTTTTCTCATTTCGCTGGATGTTGAGTCATGGCAGAGTCTATAAACCATTGTAACATCTAGTGTTTTGGAGTAGTAACAGAAAGATAATATGAAGAAAAGAATTATAAAATAAATAAGTAGAAATAGTGTGAGATTGGGGTGGCTTGCTGTGCAGATTTTGCAAATGTTTATATAGATGTATTATAAAGGGAAACAAAGAAAAAAATAGTGGGACTGACACTTGGACCTGGTTGAACAATGTGTGTGTGTGTGTGTGTGTGTGTGTGTGTTCACGTGGTGAGAGGGGTTGACTTATAAGAGTAATCTCAAACTTCAAATGGTGATTAGGTCCTGTGATAAACATGGTCTTGACCTAGATAGTTTATGTCGACTTGATACAATCTAGGGTAATTTGAGTGGAGAGAACCCTAATTGAGATAGTGCCTTTATAAGTTCAAGTTATAAGCATACCTGTAGTTTCGTTTTGTTTGGTTGTGTTTCACTAGTGATTGATATGGAAGTGCCTAGCCCATTACAGATACTGCCACTTCTGGACAAGTGGACCAAGTTCTGTAAGAAAACAGGCTAGGCAAGCCATAGAGCCAAATGAAGTAAGCAGCACCCTGGTGTGACCAAGGTCCCTGTGGTCATGACATCTCATCACAGCAATAGTAGCCCTAACTACGGCAGGCATACTCTCTAATCTCTGACAGCGAAACTAAGCTGGTCTAGAATGTGGGCATGCTCTCAATTTTAAAACTGTATTCCTATTTAATTACGTGTTTTCTGAGGATTGCAATTATGGCCTTATAATTTTAAGGCAAGGACTTTAACAACAGAGTTGTGTCTCCAGCCCTATTAATTTACTTCTATTCCTTTTTAATGGCTCTGAGTAAAAGGTAGTAGTCTAAATGTCACGTTTCAGTTAAATTTAACAAAGAAAATTTAAGCACAAGTGATACTCTTGAGATTAATCCTGTGGCTTAGACATTGATAGTCACAGACTTCTGTTGCCTCTAGCCTTAGGCATAGCTGTTCTTGAACCTCACCTCTTTCATAGGAAATCAGCTGCTTTTATAACTGTGTACACATCGTCTGGCTTTCATGAGTGTAAAGCACTTCATTAAAAATTAAATCTGGCCTAGTGACTGGAGAGCAACTCAAGGGGTGAAGGGTACTGCTATTGCTGAGGGCCACTGAGTGCTAAGCCTTGCTAAGCTTCACTGGCTTAGCTGAAGGTATCAATAATTATCTAGAGAGAGCAGAGAATAGGAACCACTGACATAATTTTCAGATGTGAGAGGAGGTAACATAAATGTATGTGAATATACCAGGAAACACTTATTTAAATTCATATAAGAATTTAAATAAATGGAACAGGATCTAGGAGTTCAAGAAACCTTATAAAACTCTGTACATTTTCTTTGCTCTTTATTCCCTTAAGATGGTGTGACTACTAGAATCGCTCTACCTTGCTCCTTAGCTTTGAACTCTTCCATTAAACATAAATTAAATTAAATGATAGCAACCCTTACTTCTATGTTAATCTCACATTAATCAATTTTTCTACCTTTCTGCATTTTTGTAACCTAATCATGTATACTGCTCAACATGTATTTAATGTTTTTAATGTATAACTTTGAAAGCACAGAGGCCAATTATCTGAATGGTCTATATTTCCTACTATTGAATCAATGTCTTTGTTAAAACACAGAAGACTGAATGAATAAGAATTATATCAGGAAATGACATTAAATTATTTTTATTAAATAAAAAATGTTTTTTTTCTTACTAGCTTAAGGAAAACATTGAAAAAATTTACATAGTTTCTGCTTCATTTCATTGATTATAGAATTGTAAAACAATAACAACAACAACAACAAAAGTAAAAATTTGTATGGCTACTTGCATGAATAAATAAAAGCCCAATATAATTTGGAATCCCTTGAGAGTTGAAAGGATTAACATTTTGAGATTGACAAATAAAAATTTCCATCTTCTCATTGGACTCAGTTTCTCTTTTGCACTCTGGTACTCTCTATCTCTCTTTGTAAAACACCCTTCATGAATACACTCATCCGAATGAAAGATATATCATTATATAATATAATAGTTATTGTCACTAAAGCTTGAGGATCAGAAACAATCTTAAACACATCATAACATATTTTTGCAGTCCCTTATGGAATTATTAAAAGGTAAGAAATAGGTCACAGGATTTTTTTAAGTTGACAATTGAATAAAGGAAACTTGAGGTATATTTTCATTTCCAACAAATAAATCTACCAATATCTTTTAAAAATACTTGTTTATGTTATTTTTCATATTTATCATGAGCCAAACCCTTATTTACTCTGTCTCAAACTTATTTTCTCAAGTTTGTGCAGTGAAATATTACTTCCTGAAACTTGAGAGAATACCTGTGATTTCTAGATTTAAAGTATTCACATGAGGCCATGTTGGGGATCCTTCAGCGAGTAGGACTTTCATCCTTTTAGGATATGTCCAGCGCTTCTATGTATAAAGAGTAGACCACATGAGAAGACACCAAAAATACAGTCTTTACGAGCCAAAGAGAAAAACATCTGAGGGAAACACTCACAGGAATCTTTTTCTGAAGCCTTCATGCTACAAACATTTGGAAAAAAAAAAAAAAGAAAGTAAATCTCTTAGTTAATGGACCCAAAGTGTCTAGCTTTGTATAGACTACCCTTACACAAGAGTATGGTTCTGAAGTTAACATTCATTTTTGGTACTTTGCAGCCAGAAATGCAGAGGAAATTAGTAATGTATGTAGCAACATTAACAGACTGATATAAAAAAGTTAAAAATTATCTTACTTGAATGGGAAAATATTAAATAACTTATAAAATATATTGAATGTTAAAAGAGAGTTTCTTAACCATAATTAGCACCAGCAAACAAACACCACATAGTATCCTTTTCTTTTGTTTTAATGGCAAGAATCAGAATATTTTCTTTAAATATGAAGACCAGGCTATATGTGGTGGCACATACATTTATAGAAATAGTTTTAGTGCAAATAAAGTCACATAATAGTTTGTCATAACTTTATGTGTTACTTATTTTAACCTTACTTGTCCTTTGTCTATGTATTGCAGTTTCTGAGTCACAGGAAGCCTCTCCGATGTTGGCCTAGTGAGACATTAGACTATGGTTATAGCAGAATGTTCTTAGGAGTCATTATAGTATTACTTTCCTTTGATTATTGATCATTAAGCAGGAAAAGGCATGTGATCCAACTCATGGAGTGATCTTTAAATCCAATCAGAAAGTACTTGGTTACTAACACAAAGTTTGTATTACTTACTATTCCTCCAGTGTATCATGCAGACCAGTCATCATTGAAGATCAAATTGTTTTCATTTGGTTTTTGTGTTTATCTTTCTCCTCCTATATCATGCACAGAATCTTCCAGTGCCATGAGCACTCAGAAATAGGCATCAAGTAGATAGATAATCACTAGCTTGTATTCTCTGTGTTCAATGTTATACAAAGGTGTTATTTTTAACAATGTGGCCTTACCATCATATCGTGGAGGGCAATCAATAGCATTAAAAATAAGCCTGAATTATTTGGGCATTTAAATTGGGGTAGATATAACCCATTCCTGGAATTAGGTATTTCAACTGGTATAGTATAATATCTAGTTAGTGTATTACCCCTATACTTATTTGGTAATTCCATTTAGATTTCTTTCATCTGTCTATATATTTTTAAAAGTTTCTATTGTAGTAGATTTCCATATAACCCCTTAAAGAATGTTTAGTGTGAGCTATCTCTTCATTCCTTTCCCCATGTCTTCTCTCTCACATTCTTTTTCATCCATTCTTTCCAGTCTCATCTCTATTTATCTCTAAATACATATTCTAATTTCCTTTTCTTGGAACTTTATATCCTTTCCCCTAGTCACCTATTCTATTGTGTGGACCTTTTGGGGCCGCTTGGCAGGAATCTGACATTAGGGTATGGCAAGGAGGTAAGCTCAGGCAGGAATCTGACATTAGGGTATGGCAAGGAGGTAAGCTCAGGCAGGAATCTGACATTAGGGTATGGCAAGGAGGTAAGCTCAGGCAGGAATCTAATTTTAGGATAGAACAGGGAAGCAAGTGCAGACAGGAATTTAATTTTAAGGTGAAACAAAGAAGTAGGCTTCAGACATGAATATGACTTTGGCCTAGTACAGCTGAGTAAGCTCAGATATCTTGGTCTTCCTGATAAACCCTTAAGGACAGTGATCATGGGAGTGATCATGGGACTCTATTGCCTTGCTTGTTCCTTGAATGTTTTTGATATGATATGTAATATACAATATATATTAATTTAATATAAACATAAAAGCAGGTGAGTTTGGCAGAAGGATAAGCAATGATAGAATATAAAGTTTCTAAACAAGACAATGTAATTTATTCATATTTTCTCTTTTCTTATTTTATACTAAAGAAACATCCATAATTTTGATTCTACTGAATTTATACAACCATGTTCTTTTACGAAAATTAAAAATGAAGGAAAATTCATTTCTGAATATAAAAGCAATATTCCAACATCATTCAATTATAAATGTGTGCTGTGCTATAATTTTCTTACAATTTTCGAAAAGGAAACATTCATTAATGTTATATATTAACAATAAGAGTTTTAAAGATTATTTTGTGTTAGTGTATTTGTGAATTCATGAGTGAACATTAACACTTAGATGACAATTGAAAAATGGAGAAAGAAATAAAGGATTTGAGAATCTTGTACAATATTTAGCATTCAGTATATAAGTAGCAAATAGCTTCTTTATTATCATAATTATGTTGGAAATTACAAAAGTAAAGTGTTTACTTAAGGCAATTGTCATACAATATTTAAATATATAATTCAAATTAGCATATAATAGTTTGACAAACATTCATATTTTTAATTTTGAAGAACACTTCAGGCTTTTCTCAAAACTATGGATAAATATGGAACTAGTCGGTGGAATATTCCTTATACTATGATGCCAGAGATTCCACCCTAGCTTCAACAATAAAAACAAATGATAAAATAAAATACAAAAGGATGGGGTATCTTCAGCTTGTAGTTTCCTCCAGTAAAAAGGAGTGAAACATGAAGTTCACATGGACAAAATCATAAAAGAGTAGCCCCAAAATACATAGGCTTAGTATGCCTTAATGTTCCAAATTATATAAGTAATTTTAAATGGAGAAGGATTATCAGTTTGGATTTAATCTTTAAGTAAATATTTGAGAAAAGAAAAAATTGAATTGTTTTCTGTCAATATATAGCTTGTCCTTTAAATATACCATTTTCTTTTGTAGTTGTTTTGCAGTTATTTCAGATTCTTATATGTGCGTTTACAGTATCAAACCCAATCTTGCTCTATTCTAATTTTCTCATTTCAATGTAATCAAATCTTACAAGTGTTCATACACATAGAACCACATTATAAAATTAGAAGTGATGTAATGTATCTGCCTTGACTAGTTAAGGGACACAAATGGGTGAGCATTTTTAAAAAGGCAACGAACTCTAAATACCAACAGTATTTCAGCAGAGGCAGAAAATACTAATAATGGCAGACAGTAAAAGCAGTGTTAAGCAGAAAACCAGCACTATTTAATATAGAATTATATAAAGGTATGGAAGTTCCAAAACAATCATAAGGTATTTTTAACAGAAATTTCGGTTGGGGTGTTGCCAGGGTTGCCACAATATTAGAAGGGAAAGTTGTTGTGCTGTATTGATTTTTAATTTCAATAATAACCATGCTAGTTACCAGCAAGGAAAGATATTCTTAAATGTGCAATAAGTTATACCAAAATGCCTTTTGCAACCAATAGTGGTCTAATTGTTCCTATGGTCCACTAAATAGAAGGGAAATCATGCCTAGCACCTGAAATCTAACCAGTTTCCTGGGGCAAATTGTGTTTTAGAACTTAGAACAGAATCAATGTCAAATACTTTGCTATAACAGCATAGTTGTTTGTTAAAATCTAAACCCTAAATGTATACCCACCAATAAGTATAGCTATAACTCTTCATTAAAGAAACATCTTTTATAGGCAATAGAGACCATAACAGAAAACAAAACTGAGTAAAGTGCAGAGATCACTCTGGGAATATCAATCTAATATTTTATCTACATTGTAGATCCAACATAATTGCTCAGAGAATATTTCAGAATAGAAGCCAGAAAAATTGATACACCCAGAAGAGCAAAGAGTTGAGTGTGAAACAGTTTCTCCTAGAAATACCTCATAAGTAAAACTGGAACAATATTATCACAAAGCATTTCAGTGTGAAAGGGGAAAACTGTCAATTTGTCCTATCCCTAGATAAAGAGCTATAAGCAAATATTAATCCTAGAAGTTAATTACCTTTGCACAGGGATGATCCCCTTAATTTTTACCCAATTCAGAAGGGTGAGCATTAAAACCATATACACAACAATGAAGGTGGACTCATATATATATATATATATATATATATATATATATATATAAATGTGTTTGAACATATACATGACCAAATATATATAAAACAACATATATGCATACACACACACACACACACACACACACACACACACACACACATATATATATTAAGGATACATTCCTTGATGACAATTGTGTTAGAGTTTAAAAGATAAAATTCACCCCAGAAATCCATCCCAGAATGGGAAATGGAAAATTTCTGTAGCTTCCTGGAAGATGATGGAGAAGTCAAACATTGAAAGGCATGTCATTGATTTAAGATCAGTTTCATGGTAGAAGTGTAGTCACATTGCAGTGAGAGGAACTATAAAGAAAGACCAAAGCAAAAAATATTAAGTAAAACACATATAGAACATAAACAGAGAAAAGGAAAAATTAGGCTGCTCTGAGTAATTCAGAAAATTTGGCAGACTTGTAAAGCTGTACAGCTTTCATTCTGTAAGGGTTTCATTCTGTAGGGGCAGGGTTTCATGTAGAAAAAGCACATTATTGCATTTACGAGATAATTATTTCTCTGATTTCTTTAACGTGGTTCAGTATGAACATACATTCCTACTGCATGTGGTCCTTTAGCCACTTGATTGTTGGCTCTACTAGAAAATTCTACAGGAAGGAAAGATAACAGCATGTCTCCATACAAATGTAGATGCCATTGTTTGTAAAGCCAGTTGAGAAGTGGGTGAATAACCAATGAGCTTACAATAAGAACTTGAATAAATACTTGTTTAAATTTGAACTTAAAACTGATTAGTAAAAAGCAAGCTTAGTAGAAAATGATGCTCAATAAGTATAAATGCATTTTGAATGTGATGGACATCTTTGCTTCATGGGATAAGTGATCTTCACTTACAAATATCTGGGGGTTAATATTGAAGAAGCTATTAGGTCTTTGATTAAAAGTTATTTGAATGTGTCAACTCAAGGTTTTCTAAATGTTAAGAAAATAAAAATCTATATCATTTGAGATACTCTTTTAAAGCTGAGAAACTTTTTTGTGAATGTAGTTTGAGAAATACAGTTCATAAGATCAGAATTCTTGTGATTGCTTAACTATAACATTCCCTTCTCTAAAACAAATATTTACTACAATCCTGAGAAATCAAACTTTAAAAATCTCATTTATTTTTGAGAATATGGTTATGTTATATTTCCATTCCCTTCCCAAGCCCAAAATATTCCCGTACCCCTCTCTTCTTACTTTTTTTTTCAAATTCATTGCTTCTTTTTTATGATTTGTTGTTATACACTACACACACACACACACACACACACACACACACACACATTCTTAAACAGATGAGTATATATTCCTGTATAATATTACTTCTAAGTATGTTTTCAGAGATGGCCTTGGATGACCAATTAGTATATTCTACCCTAGAGAAGACAATATCTCTTACTTTCGGTGTTTTTAGGTGTCTTATAGTTCTTTTGAAAGGATGAGGCCTCATGTTTCCTCTTCCAGGATGATGTCTATTGTAGTTGTGCTTGTTAAGCAGAACTTAACAATTTTTTTTAGGCAATCATGTTGGAGATGCATTATGGTTGTAACTTCTGATATTTCTAGGAGGCATGATCTCACAGCAAACTACTTTATCTTCTGACTTTTACAATCAAGTAGACCCCTTTTCATAATATTTCCTGAGATATAGGTGCTTGGGTTTGCTTGGTAGATGTATCAAGTTCCAAAATTTTGATTGAAAGGAAATGGGGATAATTGACATCCCTGACTCATTCCTTACTTTTGTGGAATTGCTTCAACTTTTTCCCCATTTACGATGATGTTGAATATGGATTTCTCATATACAGCTTTTAGTGTTTTAAGGTTTTCTGTACCCCTACATGCCCTAAAACTTTTATGCCCTAAGATATGATGTATTTTGTCAAAGGCTCTCTCTCTTTCTCTCTCTCTCCTCCTCCCTCCCTTTCTCCCTCCCTCCCTCTCTCTCTTTTTCTCTCTGTGTATGTGTATGGGGGGAATGTGTGTAGATCATCATGTTATTTCTATCTTTAAGTATATTTATGTGGTTTACTAAGTTTATTCACATGCAAGGGTTGAACCATTCCTGTATTTCAGAGATGAGGGCAACTTGGCTTTGTGGATACTATTTTTGATATGAATCTGTATTCTGTTTACCAAATATTTTATGGGGGCATTTCGAGTCTGTTTTCATGAGGGTTATTGATCTATAGATCTCTCTTTCCCCCCCTCTCTCCCTCTCTCATTTTTTCAGTATCCTGGTATTTAATTCTCATTGGCAAATATTTCTATAGAACAAGTAGGTTTTGGAGAGATATTAACACATTGTTGTAACATTTATGATAACATCATGTAGGTGGACTTATTTTTGTTAGTTTTAAATCTCATATTGATAGAATAGGATTGTACAGGAGAGTATGTAGTTAGACTGGGAGTAGAAATGAGAAATGATTTGAGTGGAATGACTTTAGGTAAACTAAGGAGACCAAACTTCTGTACAGGATGTTTCCTAGACCAAACCTGCAGAGTGGATCTTCATCTGGCTGTGTGTGGGACATGGACTATTGGTTGAGAGATAGGTCGATAGGTTTCCAACACAAGCTTGTTCAGTGCAGGCAGCATGAACAAACAAGTGTTAGGTCCTAGATGTTGAACCCAAGTCAGTTCTGGCATGTGAGGGAGGATGCATGGATGGGGAGAATCAGGGACAGTTGTAAGGCTAGATGCTGTAGAATTGTGTATAAGATCTGGCTCTGGTAAAAAACACTCTTACAAGTTTCCTACTGAAGCTAAAATGTGTCATTACCATTGATGTATAATTTTATACAGTGTTAAAAAATGTAATGCGTATCATAAATAATATAAAATAACATTTGAGTGGCTAAGCTAAAGAAAGCAAGGGTAGTTTACTTTGTCAAAGATCAAGTGACCATAGATGTGTGGGTTCATTTCTGGATCTTCAATTCTACTCCACTGATATTCTTGCCTTTTTCTGCACCAATACCATACATTTTTATCACTATGGCTATGTACTTGAGGTCAGGTATGGTGATTCCCTGAGAAGTTCTTTTATTGTTGAGGATAGTTTTCATTATCCTGTTTTTTTTTAATTATAATTATTATTTCACATGAATTTGCAAATTGCTCTTTCTAACTCTATGAAGAATTGAACTGGAATTTTGATGGGATTGCATTGAGTCTGTACATTGTTTTCAGCAAGATGGTCATTTTTATTATATCAATCTTGCCAATCCATGAGTATGGAAGATCTTTCCATCTTATAAGATCTTCTTTGATTTCTTTCTTCAGAGACTTGAATTTCTTGCCATACTGATCTTTCACTTACTTTCACTTACTTGCTTAGAGTCACACCAAGGTATTTTATATTATTTGTGACTATTGTAAGAAGTGTCATTTCCCTAACTTCTTTCTCAGCCTGTTTATCTATTGAGTAGAGAAAGGCTACTGACTTGTTTGAGTTAGTTTTATATCCAGCCACTTTGCTGAAGTGGTTTATCAGGTTTAGGAGTTCTCTGGTGGAATTTTTGTAGTCACTTACATGTACTATCATATCATCTGGAAATAATGATATTTTGATTTCTAGAGCTCCCAGGGACTAAACTACCAACCAAAGAGTACACATGAAGTGACCCTTGCCTCCAGTCGCATATGTAGCAGAGGATGGCCTTTTTGGCCATCAATGGGAGAAGAGGCCCTTGGTCCTGGGAAGGCTCAATTCCTCCATTGTAGAGGAATGCCATGATAGGGTGGCAGAAGTCGGTAGATGGGTGGGGGAGCATCCCCATAGGAGCAGGGGGAGGGGAGATGGGACAGGTGTTTCTGAAGGGGAAACTGGGAAAGAAGAAAACATTTGAATTGTAAATAAGAAAATATCAAATAAAAAAAATAAAGTTAAAAAAGGGAAAGGGTAGGGAAGTTGGGAGAGGAAAGTCTGAGGGATCCACAAGAGATGTGGTCAGAGAAGTAAGGAAGTGTGAGCTAAGTATTTGGTTGCAGTGCAAATTTTCACAACCACTGTGGAAATGAATACCGTGGCTCTTGAGAAAGTTGAAAATCAATTTACCTCAAAAACAGGTATACCACTCTTGGGCATTATACAAATGACTCTTCTTCCTACCACAAGGACACTTATTAACCATGTTTATTGCTGCTCTTTTAATAATAAGCAGGGGTTAGAAGCAATCTAGATGTTTCTCTCCAGAAGAGTGGATTTTAAAATGTGATATATTTACATTATGTACTATTACTAGTGTGTTAGAAGTATTTGGCATCATGAAATTTTCAGGCAAATGGATGGAAGTAGAAAAGATGTTCTTAAAGGAAGTAACCCAGATTTACCAAGGTAAATCTAGTATGCAGTCACTTCTATGGGGATATTATCCATTAAATAAATGATAACAAACCTATAATCCATAGACTCTGAGATGTTAGGTATAAATGAGACCCATGGATCTTCTTGGGAAGGGAAAATGGATAGAATGAAATCAGATCTTGATTTTAATCAGAGTATCTGAGTGGGTGGGAAATGTGTTAAGGGAGAAAGGCAGGAAAAGACAACTAGATTTGATGGGTGCTTAAGGTATACTATGAAAACCTTGTGCAGTGAAAAAAATCCCTAAAATATACCAACACAATGCCAATGAAAGTAGGGCTGGTGGAATCCCAAATGACTATCTCTTGTCATCAAATGAAACTTTTAGTAGCAGGATTGGGTTGCATTCAGTTGAGATGGCTAAAGTTATCCTGTCAAAATCATCTAGCAACCCAAGCTATTGCTAAGACAATGTCTCTGAAAATTGATTGCTGATGTCTTAGTCAGGGTTTCTATTCCTGCACAAACATCATGACCAAGAAGCAAGTTAGAGAAGAAAGGGTTTATTGAGCTTACACTTCCACATTGCTGTTTATCACCAGAGGAAGTCAGGACTGGAACTCAAGCAGGTCAGGAAGCAGGAGCTGATGCAGAGGCCATGGAGAGATGTTCCTTGCTGGCTTGCTTCTCCTGGCTTGCTCAGCCTGCTCTCTTATAGAACCCAAGACCTCCAGCCCAGGGATGGCACCACCCACAAGGGGCAATTGAGAAAATGTCCCACAGCTGGATCTCATGGAGGCACTTCCCCAACTGAAACTCCCTTCTCTGTGATAACTCCAGCCTGTGTCAAGTTGACACACAAAACCAGCCAGTACAGCTGGGTACCATTGTGAAGGACAACTCCCACATATATCATTGAATATGGAAAACTTGAACTGGTGCCTATATGGAACCTTCATTTCTATATTCTAGTCTCTTTGATACAGGAAGGAACTCTCAATGGAAAGAAGAAAAGGAGGAAGAAGAAAAGAAGAGGAGGAGGGGCAGGAGGAGGAGGGGAAGGAGGAGAAGGGAGGAAGGGGAGAAGGAGGGAAAGGAGAAGGAGTAAAAAGAGGGAGAATGCGAAGTTGACCCAGCAGCAACAAACTTGCTCATGTTTGAACCAAGCTTCAACAAAAACTTAGAGATTTCTGAAGATCTTCCTTTGTTATCCACATGACTCACTCTAAAAGATCTTACTATCTAAGCTCCTGAAAAACCAGTATAAAAAAACAAAACTCCATAATTCTTTGGCTAGATTTGCATGTTGGTGCCAGAAGCAAGACAAACCTTCTACCCTCCTGTTTCTCAATGGTATAACTGATTAATCTACTTACCTGGTCTTTTTCTATGGCTGCATTCCAGACTCCATTTTAGAAACCATCTTCTTATATGGTTATCATCTTAATATGCCATACCTATAACTAACTGTCTATTAGCTGAATGATGTTGTAAAAAAATTAATTCTGTCTGGACATCTGAAAATGTATTTAATGCCATGCAGGTTGTCTTACATTTGTGTTTCCTGACCTTGGTCCCTTACATTAGTTGATAATAAGCTTCATTTCTTATATCCTTAAAACACTATTTTAATTTGTACATTGACAATGCTGGCAGCTGAACAGGAACAAAGACAGGATCTTCCTGTAGTGAATTCTCCTGATTAGAGCCAAACAACATCCACTGGGATATTGGCTCCAGTACGTGTTGGTCCATTCTCCCTCTCCATTCCCTCTTTGTTGTATTCTAAGATTATTCATCTTTTGATGGTTGCATGGATTTTCTCATACCACACATTTGTTACCTATTGTTCCTGTGCATATATTTTACACAAGATTCCATCAGAATCTTTGTCTCCTTGCCAGCATATAGGCATTCTTCTTACTGTCAGTTCTTCCTTATCTGATTTGAAAAAAAATTCCTCATTTGTGAAATCAGTGTGACTTTGCCATTTTTAGTATAAAGATTCCATAAGGGTTTGATTTTAAGGATTCTGGAAAAGTCATTCATTCCCTCTAAACCAGTATAGGAGACTTTTAAAAAGATACAGTTGATATTGAATGGACCCACTGGAAGCCCTAAAATATCAAAGCTTTGCCCTTCTGAATGGTATAAGGAAGATACATACAAAGGATGATCCATGTCTTGAGTGTAGGAGTCCTATTCAAAATCCATCCTTCTATAAGTATGATGTACCCAAGATAGTGTGTGGATACATTTACTTGGACTAGGCACCCTGAGTGCTATCTTATGTGCAGCAAAGGAATCAGGGCTAAAACCAGTATCACTCATCTGGCAGAGAAATTTTAAATTTCATGTCAAAGTTTACCATGGCTATAATAGGAGACAGAAACTTAAAGGTGAATGTGTTTTCAATATCCAGCTAGCTGGAAGTTTATAATTATAGCACTGGGTTGAGAAGAGTCTAGAAAAAGTAAAGATGTCTTTTTTTTTTTTAATGCAACTTAGAAAACCTAGGTAATTGAAGAAAATGAACAGAATTTAGGAGAACTCTGTGTCTTAAGCATTCTTCAGTTTGGAGAGAAATGTCTTGAAATGTAGCCTGAAAGCTGCATTAGTAGGATCTAACTCAAGCTTGTCAAGGTGAACTGTACCAGAGTAATCGCTAAGGGTGGCATTGGTGCAAGTTATCAATATTGCTTTGAAGATTCTTCTCCTATTCTAAATAATATGGGGAATGGCACAATCATACCTTGATACTTTATCTGATGAGGTCACTTTGGTTTCTCTGTAATTAAAGCTTTGTTTGAAAAGCTGGGGATGGGAGTGGATATGACCAAAGTACATTGTTTGAAATTATCAAAGAATTAATCTTTTAAAAGAAAAGAAAAAAAGCATACCTTAGCATGAACTGTTTAGATGATTATTGTGCTCCATCACATAAACTTCTTGGTAAAATATGAAGATGTCTTTAAAACTGGTATTATTATCATGCTATGAGTGCAGTGAAGGCTCACTGAAATTGTGTCAGTGTTAAGTTTACAGCTGCTACCAGAGTGCCTTGCACAGAATGATCATATTTGGATACTACAAACCGGTCTTAGAAGTCTCCATTATATCTTCATCCATTTTAACTCCCATTCATGTGCTGTCTCACACAGTATCTTTACATAGTTCCTTACTAATACCTTAGAAGAAAGTTTTATGTTTCTTTAAAAAGAATAAACTGAGGACACAGTTACAACACTACCAACAGCATCCTCCTCATCCCTTCAATGCCACTCTCATGCTTGACATATTAAAGCCATTCAAAGAGAGAGGATTTCTAAGAGACTGTGGTTATTAGAGACTCAAAAAACAGTTTGACCATGGCCTCTTACTTTCATTGCTTTCTCTTTGTTCTGGGAGATACAGAGCCAGGAGGACACCTACTACTATCTGACTAGAGATCTAACTCATTCTGTGAGTTCTACATTCACTGAGAGAGCCTTCCTAAGGACTACAGTAGAGAGTGGGTGATGAAGACATTCAATTCAACCTTTGGTATGATACATGGACAGACAGTGAGATATATACTTGAATATTCATACTCTCATAATCCACACACTCACACACACACACACACAGAGAGAGAGAGAGAGAGAGAGAGAAACACATGCATACACAAAGAAAATACATACATACACACAGAAAATACACAGACACAGAAATATATGTTTCCACAATACAAATATACACAAACACACATAAAGCAAGTACAGAAACATATGCAAACACAAACACAAATATCTGCATACATACATACACTACGCACATATAAACATATACACACAGAGATACATACACACATGCACACACACAAATGCATGCATGCATGCATACATGCCTACCATACACACAAACACATTAAATTAATAATAAAAAATGATTACAAAATTAGTACTGAAAATTTAAAGTCTGAATTTTGTAAAAGTATCTTTTATTAACTAATGTAATTTTCACCTCAGAGGCTTACTGCTAGATAAGCTCACCCTTCCTACTTCTTTCTAAACTCTGGCTGGGTGGTTGACCTCAGCTGTTCTGGTTCAAACTCCTATAAAACCTGACTGATTCAATATGGCTTTTCTCAGCTTTTCCCTGAATTGCTCTGCTTAGCATCAATGTAATTCTGGCAGTTTGTTTTATTCTGGTAGCTCTTGTTATTCTCTGACTTCAACTACCTATACTGGCCTGAATGGAGCTGTATGAACTCAGGAACAAACTCAACTCCACTGCACTCATTGCACTGACTCCCAATGACTGCCTCTCTCTCTCCACCACTCTTCTAAGTCCCATCTCTTTCCTGTTCAGTTCTCATGAGAATTGGGTTTATCCTATCTCAGATTCATTCTGTCAGATCTTTCTCTGATTCATCACTTTGTCCCTAAATTAGATGCCACTTTCCAACGTGGCTCTTTTCCTTTCCTTTTTTCTTTTCTTTCTTTTTTCTTTTTTTTCTTCTTTTTTTTCTACTGTATATTTTATTTATTTGTCCCCTTTATTGGTTTCCCCTCCAGTAATCTCCTATCCCATCCTCCCTCCCCCTGCTTCTATGAAAGTGCTCATCCATCCACTCCAACCTCACCGTCCTTGTGTTCCCCTACACTGGGGCATAGAGCCTTCCCAGGACCAAGGGCCTCTCCTCCCATTGATGTCCAACAAGGTCATCCTCTGCTACATATGTGGCTGTTTTCTTCTACAAGGTAATTTGACCTTAAAGTTGTGTATGAAGGGCTTATCTATGTTCTTGCCAGAAGAACTAAAGGTTGTGTCATGGCTGTATTCCAGCCTGATCACATAGTGTCATGTCTGTATTCCAGCCTGATCACATAGCTCTAGGTCTTTGGACATGATTCCTTGCCATAGCAGCTATATTGCTAGCTTAAAATTCTTCTACAGAAATGTTCCTATAATTTTTTGATATAATTGACCCAAATATTTCATCTGAAATCTTCCAGTTATCTTCATACTCATATGATTTATGAGTATCAGTAACATTTTTGGATAAACAAAATGTCAGTCTCAAAATTATATTGTGGGAAGGTTCTCACAGTAAATAGAAAGCATAATTTTATTCAGAGGTTTGTTTAATAAATCATAAGAAGTCTCCCCATATCCAAAGCTTGAATGTGTTTAATATTATGGAATGAGATGATCACTGGACTGATTGATTACAAATCTATCAAAATTTAGCTCTATTTCTATCAAATATTTATTAGTAGAACAGAAGAGAATAAAACATTAAAAGCAGCTATTTTATAAAAGTATGATTTCAGAAAAAAGTAAAAATTAAATAACATTTTATTTAAGACATGAATTTCTCAGTGATAAAATAACCTTAAACAAATATGCTTCCTAATCCTTATTTACCAAGATAAATTTTACCTAACAATATCTTTGAAGTAGATTAATTTCAAAGAGAAAATTACAAAACCAAGGGGGAAATGAGTGTTTCTTTTAAAAGTGGTTTGATGTGAAAAGACACCATTCTCAGTTTCTATGACTTTGATTCATTGCGGTGTAGATGGTGTTAAACTCAAGATAATACTGAAGGGTGTGCTAGCTGTTAGCTTCACAGTGATTAATGGCAAGACAAGGTATCGGGCATTGAAGAGTTGAGAAAGTATTAACTTGAAAGGAACCTGAGAAAGCCAGAGGGAAATAGTTAAGTCACAATAGCAGAAGGCAACTGCAAAGCAAGACAGTGCTGCTGCATGCATTCTGATACATTCCTGAAGTCAGGCTAACTCTCAAAACACATTTCAAATCTGTTTTGATGTATTCTGAATCTAACCATGAATGCAGACTAAACCTGCAGAATAAATAGAGTAAATTATAACATTACAAATAAATTTTCCTTATGTTAATTATCAAAGATAATAAATTTTAGCTCTCACAAGATTTAAATACTTTTAAACATGGCTTATAAAATTGATAGAGCATAATGTCAAACAAATACAGAACTTCCTAAGTAATTTTTACAAATAATTGAGAACTAAGAGCATTCTCAATTATGCTTTAGCACTGTGAAATCTATTTCAATCCTTGCAGCATCATGTCATAAAAATTATTTCAATAATTCAAAGCTTAAATTTGACTAATATTAACTGAGCCACATATTCAGTAGACTGGTTATACATCTATCAGATATTTAAGTCCATTTGTACTAAAGACATAGTAGGATTTAAGATACAGAGCACTAACATTGACTGATCAAAGGTTACATAAACTATGCTTTTATTTTATACAGTGTTTCATAATGTGTATGTATAAGTACATATGTATATTTTCAGGTGTTGGAGCAGTTGCGTATGTGCCTGCACATGCATGGGGAGGACTGAGTTGATGTTGGATACTCTCTTCAACCACTTTCCTATTCTTTTACCTTATTCATTGTGATTGGCTCTCCTCATTAAACTCAGAGTTAACTGATGTGGCTAGTCTTGATAGCTAGCTTGCTTTTGGGATTCTCTGTCTCTGCCTTCTGAGATTGGAGTCAGAGTAACAGACTAATAGTCACATGAAATTTGTGTTTGGACAACCTGAACTCATATCCTAAGGCTTATTTATCGCATGTGTTTTAGTTAAAGTACCATCTCCCCAATACTGAAAATACCTTTTTATTTAAGATTGTCCTTTGGGAAAAGTTTAACTTTGTCCATCATTATTCTTGAAATTTTTATAACATCCTTTAGTCATTCCAATAAACAAAAATACCCTCACATAACCCCCTTCATATAATTTCCAAAAGTCAACTGAGAGAATTATAGTTCTCTCAAATGAACCCATAGGACCATTGAAGTAACGGAATATTCAATTGATCTTTACTGGAAAATGTACACAAAAAAGTTGATGCCTCAAATAATCACAGAATTAATCCACTACACAGTATTATTATACTATGCTTGATTATGTTTAAAATGTGATTTCTAAGAATAAATAGTTCAAAGTAGAAGGTACCAAGAAAGTATAAAATGTTGTGTTAATAATCAATGAGAGCTCAGTAATTGCACATGCTAGTCATTAGTGTTTGACTGCACAAAATGCTATCATCTACATGATATTGTACCTCAACGTATTTTTTAACACTGTTTAAAAAACCATTTCATCAAAATGTGTGGCATGAGAGCCTTACAGAAACAAAGGTCAAAAGACAAATAGAAAATATCCTTTTCTTTTAATTTTTAATTTTAATTTTTATTTTTTTAATATATATATATATATATATATATATATATATATATATATATGTTTCCACCAGTATTGCTATGCTTATGTTTTCCCTATTGTAATATGAAAATTGAATTTAGTTGACTATTGAAGTATGCTAACAGTAGTAGAGGATTGACCATGTTATAACACAACATGTGTTCCATCTTTTTTCAAGCAGCATGGCTTAAAACATTTATTTTTGTTCCTTGACAAAATCAGATTTACTTCCATTTTCTTCACTTTTGCAACTTCATCACTTGATTGCAATTGAACTATACTATCCCGAAGCAGCAGAACATGATTCACTGCTTGACAATGAAATCTTTGATTACATGACAGATTTATTGGTCTGATTCTTACCTTAACACATTATCACCTTCATCTAAATACACCAGGAGCCAACTTCCAAAGCATGTATGATTCATACTATGCTATGGTCTGAGAAAATAATCATGGAATCCAAAAACATTCCTGCATCATCTGTTCTACATGGCCAAAAATGCTTTACATTTTTACTAAAACATGACTTCCTAGGCATTGGCAGTAATACTTTCTTACTCCCATTTATCTAGACTTTATTTTATGAAAAATACAATAATAGCTTCTGCCTGCCAACAATTTAGTTAGCCAACCAGGACATCCACATTATCAGGTTAGTTTGCTGTACATAACAATTTGATTGTAAAATCTTAGAGTTGTCAACTTAAAAATTAATAATTTAAGCCAGATGGTAGTGGCGCCCGCCTTTAATCCCAGCACTTGGGAGGCAGAGGCAGGCGAATTTCTGAGTTCGAGGACAGCATGGTCTACAGAGTGAGTTCCAGGACAGCCAGGGCTACACAGAGAAACCCTGTCTTGAAAAATCAAACCAAAAAATTTAATAGTTTAATAAAAATTTCCAAATAATTCATAACCATTGAAAGCAATGATTCTTAAGTGCTTTCCTCAACTGTCATAGACTTCTACTACAAAAAGAACAAAATTAAGAGCAAAATCAGGATGTTTTATTGCTTTTACTTCTAAACTACTCAAAATAGAAAGCTACAACTAGCTGATTTGATCTTCTCCTTGACAGGATTCAATTATGCGAGAAAAGAGAAGGTGATAAAAATACAGCCCAAATAAGTAAAAAAGTAACTTCCCCCAGAACCCTTCTTTATATCAGTGATAGCAAAACATTTCTTTTTCCCTAATAGGTGCTTGTTTTATTTTCCCTCTCTGTCCCTACCTCCATAATTCCAATTTGTTCCTTTTCTTCTTTGAGGAAATTTCTCTCTTTACTTTGGCCTCTCTCCACATTATCTTCCTTATTTTTTATAACAACCTTTCTGGGACCTATACCACATTGTAGATGCTAATTAGCACTTGCAAATTGAAAATTTAAAAGCCGAGCATCTTACTCACTTTAGCACATCATAAAATTCTGTGATCATAGGCAGATTTCAAAATAGTGTAAAACAGAAGATGGTAAATGCTAAGAAATCTGGCTTTCAAAGAAAGTGTGAAAAACAGGACCTGTGTCTAAATTTTACACTTCTTTTCCCAGTGAATGTCTAATTTCACCATTGCTGTACAGTTTGAAAACAAACCACACTTTTGTTGGGTACTAGTTTGTGAGGTTACTGTCATCAGAACCTTGATCTAGCAACTCTTCAAGAATGGCACAGATATCACAGTATTTATTATGATTTCTTTAGGTTCCTTTATGTACATGTCAATCATTCTCACAAAAAAAAATTGTACATAAATATAGGTAACTTAGTCTTGACCATCCAGACAAAGTAGTATATTCTTTACCAGGGGATTCAAGTTTTAGGGATCATATTTATATTTGAACTTTATTTTGAAGTTGTTATAATTTGAATTCTCTGAGAGTCAGATGGTGAAGCCAAATTTAGTGTGTAGGAGGGAGGAAAGGAGGTATCTTAGATTGAGGTAGGAGGTCTTCTCTATCAGTTAGCTGGACCTTGGTTGAACTATGAATTTTTAGAATAAAAAAGGACAGTCAATGTTGCTCCCCTGAAGGGTAAAGCTAGGACCTTTAGACTTACCACTCTAACTGAATAACTGAGTACAACCTTAGGAAAAGTGATCTTGAACGAGCTTCTCATCCGAGGCTGTCCTGACAGGCCCATTAGCACTCCAGAGACAGGGGAAATATATCACATTTTGAGGATGTGGATGATGCTTTTGCTCATCCATCATCATACAAGTGTGTCCCACCACTACAGATTTCATTATTAGTATTTGAAATCATTAACATAAAAAAATTGACAGACTCATAGATTAAACTGATCTGCTATTTTTATTTTATTCAAAGTATTCTTTATCTTTACTAAAGATTTAAACTTCTGATCAATAATACTTGTTTTGTCTACCTGCTTTCATCACCCATGAAGAATTTGCAATTATAAACTATGAAAATGATAATGCTATTATTGGGCTCACTATTCTTTGTTATATTCTACATAGAATATATAAAAATAAAATTACAATTAAAGGACATATTCAGAAGAGAATATTCAGATTCACATTGAGAAGAGAAGCTGGGACACACACAGACTCACCATACAATGATTATCAGAAGCAACTTATAAACATTTGACAGTAAATGAAAAAATCCATTCCATTAATTAGCTCCTCTACACCTCTTCTCCTATACTTGGCCATGCTCAATTTGCCAAGGGAGGTTTTATGCATCAATCAACACCAGTTTTCACAACAGTAATGACTTAGATGTGTCTCTAGCACTTTCTTGTTCTTTTACTGAATGTGTTCAATAGATATTTGAATAAATAATGGGAGAGATTTGGAGTTATGGTGATGCACTATCTTGTCAGATTCTTAAGAAGAAAACAGAAATCCTTGTTTTATATAGACTTTATTTACAAATGAGAACCAGTAAAGTTAGAACCTGAGAAAGTAGCCTAGAGATGCAGTGATTGTCTAGTATGTAAGAAAGCTCTGGCTCCAGTCTTCAGTATTGAATAATACAACCTAAAACAAATTAAAACACAGACTTAAATTGAAAAAAATATGTTTACATTTTGATGACATCTCCTGTGTAACCTTTTCTGTTCTTGCCGTGAAAGGAACTTAACATACTGTAATTAAATTATTAAATATTAATAGTGATTTTCACTTTGTGATGTTAGATATCAAATGAGATATATGTGCAACGCCTTTAATGTCCTAAGTTTAAGATGTGTGCCAGAACATGATCAAATGAATGTTGTATGGTGAACAATGCCTTGAGGAACTGAGAGTCTTCATGATACATTACATACATTTTGTGCCCTGGATAGTTCTTGAATATAATTTCATGCCTACTGTGACAAATATTTGTATTCAGTTCATAAGAAATGCTTATTTGTGGGGTGCCAGAACATAAGTATCAAATCCAACCAGGCCAGTACTCTGAATACAGACATGGTCTTCTGTCTTGCTTTTGTGTGTTCCCAGATATAATCTATAGTATATGCAGGCAATGGTGTAGTAGTCTTTCTTGAGAAAGTTCTGGGAAAAGGAAAGGGCTGCTGTGTTAATATTTAGTATGTGCTTGCTGGCATTAGTTTATATGTCCTTATGAACTCAAATAACTTTCTTGCATCTCTTTTTCTTTAGTAAATTCATGTATAAAAGTATACTGGAATTGAAGAAAGGTTATCTATAGAATTAGACTGGAGTCTACCTCATCCTTTCAGGTTCTCAGATCCCAGGTTCAGCCAACAAGATCTGCATAAGTTGGCTGAGAAGTCAACAATGGGGGTTAATATTAACTGGAAAGTATCCAATCTAGCAAGACTGTGAGGCTATAAAATATATTTATTATTTATATGGAAAATCATATATTAATCTAAAATAAGCATGCATATCTTTTAATGAGTGAATCAGAAGCTGATTTTTTTTTTTACTAAATTACCTTTTCTAAATCAAATGAGATGCTGTAAAGTTGAGCCAGGTTTTCCACTTGAAATAATTAAGCTTCTTCAAACATATCAGATGTTTATAGAAACTACTAATGTAAGATTAATTACATTGCACCTAGCCATGCATTACCTAATTCAGTATAATAAGATGTAATTACTTGACTTGACTGGGCATTGTCAAACAATATTTCAGAGAGCATACCACATAATTGAAAATGGCATATGTCTATAGTCAAAATGTCACTTAAAAGATTTGTTGTCTACAACCTAAATGGAAGGTCATTGTTCTAAAGGACTAAATGTAATAAGGAACTTCTGTACATTAGAATTTTGTGTTAACAATACTATTCCACAGTAAAATCTTAGTCTCATGAATGTCTATGTCATAAATTACTATAATTATACATGTCATATATTTGGCCCCATGTCAACAATCATAGAAGTGAAACTGTTGAAACAAAGGTGAGCAACCAGTTGGCCATAGCCAGTTCCACCTCCAGTTCCAGTACTCAGGTGGTTAAGCAAGAGGTGGGACTGTGAAGGATGGAAAGAATGAGGGCAACCTGGGCTGTATACTAACACATATTACAAAATGGAACTAGTATAAAGCTGGACTATCACATTAGTCAAGACATTTTGAAAGACTAATATGACTTTTATTTGCAGGTACTCTATATGAAAGCTAAAAATATATTTCTTTTTTCTTTTTTCAAAAACAAAAAGTAATCATGTGTGGAATGTTTATATAGATTCTATGTTCAAAGTACTCACACATGTATGTGAACTTTCATGCACTTAACTGAACAAATTCTAAGAGTATCATTTTATATTGCTGTATGCTAGGCATTTTCATATAACATTATATATTTTATTCTAAAATCATCGATATAATCACTTTGTGGGTGAAAACACTAAGTGATAGGTCTGAATCTCAAGAATCCTACTCAAGAATCAAATTTGTTGAGGACCTTGAGTTGCTGACCATATTTGCTTCCTGAATACATGCAAATATTATAGTATTTCTTCAGCTTTTTATATTGCATATAGTTTAGGATTGATTTTATTCTCTCTCTCACTCACATACCACCTACTTATAGAAGGTCTCTCTCACGCACACCCACACACACATACACACACACACATCACCTACTTACAGAAGCTATTACTTAATAGTAGAATTTTTACAAGTTTATCTTTGTATACAGAAAGCACATCTGACTGACATTCATATGTAAGGATGAACTATTGAAAGTCAAGTGTGATTTGTTCTTCCCATATGACAATATGCAAAGTTTAACTACATTTTCAATCTGCATATAAATTTGTGTATATGTTTTTACATAAGTGTGAAAGCACATATATGTGCACAAATGTGTATATGTATATGGAGGTTGACATCAGTTGCCATCTTTTATGGCTCTCTATCTTATATTCTGAGAAAAGGTCTCTGGTGTTAAAACCAGATATTGCTGGTGTTTGGTTAGCTTGTTCCAGGAATCCTGTTTCTCCTAACAGAACACTGGGGT
The DNA here is from genome assembly GCF_008632895.1 of Mastomys coucha. NCBI lineage: Eukaryota > Metazoa > Chordata > Mammalia > Rodentia > Muridae > Mastomys > Mastomys coucha. The sequence continues at coordinate 57,308,544 of NW_022196896.1, read as the reverse complement.
GCAAGCTAGAAGACATAACTACCTAGCATGTGTTTGAGTGCTGAGTATCTGAATTTCATCCTCATGATTGTATGGCAAGTTCTTGACCCACTTCATATTGCTTCTTATTACTAATGACTGCTATTGTTTATTTTGTTATCCTGACATCCCGATCATATTCCAAGGAATTAAAAAATCTAAGCATATTGTGTACTACACTGTCAGTGAACCAAACTGTATGTTTATATAAAATTTATAATTTCACATCCCAATCAAATCCAAACATGCAAATATACTCTACTCCTGAATAAGTATAAAATTAGGGGAAAAATTCTCAATTCTGTAAGCTTTTATAAGTAGCCAACTGGGGGCTCAGTCTTTTTGCCCTGAAACTGAAACTATCCACTTAACTCTCTTCAGTTTGGCTGCGTTCCTTGCCTTGACCATGTAACTATGACTTGAATCAGATTGATGCTGCATTTGCATCTTTGTGATCTGTTTTTCATTAGCAACATAGTTGTTAGTTATGTAGTTAAGACTAGGTCATACATATTTATTGTAACCTAAATGCTGAAAAATTCCTCTATTAATATCACTAAATACATAAATTTAAAATTTCTGTCTAACTACGATTAAATCCTATTTGCTATTGAAGGGCTCACTAACTCTAACCATTTCATTGACATCTTAGAATGTAACCTCTTAGAATAATTTGTCTCTCTTCTCTGTCAACCTAAGGCTTCCTTGAGAGCCTAGATTATGGGTTTATTTTTGATCTCCAGTTATCTTCTTACTTTAATCCTCTTCTAGATCTCTAGATAATCTTAGAGAGAATTTTAATGATATTCCAGCAGTCACATGGGAGTAAAAGTAAGAACACTTGAAAGCAGCATGAGCCCTGCTGCTTCAAATTAAAAACTCTCCCAAATGCTTTAACATTTTTGTTATTAAGTTTCCAATTGCTATTTATGATGTGAATGTGAACTGAACTTACTTATTTTGTATCTAAACTATTCAGAAATGTTGTTTCTGGCATTAATCTAAGGATTTTCAGAAGCCTACTCCAGAGGTAGAACATTAAAAATCTGGAATTCAGAGTATAACCAATTTAATTAATCATGTCCACAAAGCACACATAAAATTATTTACTTTAGATCTCTTTTAAAACTTTGTAAAAATAAAGTAAAAAAAATTATTTCCACGTGGAAATACCACATTATGTAAAATTCTGGGGAGATATTATACACTTTCAAATTAAACAGCATTGCATGCTTATCTGAGAGATGTTTGTATGCATGCACATATGAGCATATGTACATCTATCAAAATGCAGTAACAGAGGTCATGGGGTTGGAGAAATGGCTCAGCTATAAAACTCGAATTCAGTTCCTAGCACAACTCTTGGGTTACTTATAAAACCATCTCCAGGGCACCCAATGTTCCTGCCTCACCTCTAGAGATACTTACACTCATGTGCATATGCCCTCATTGAAAAACACATACACATAATTACAATAGAAATAAAACACAAGGAAAGGGGGAGGAAAAAGTGGGATGAGGAACTGTGGAAGGGGGGACAGATGGGGGAACAACTGGAATGCAAATAATTAATTTAAATTTTAAAAAAATTTAAAAGAGAGCCGGGCGGTGGTGGCGCACGC
>NW_022196896.1:57294548-57306894 GCF_008632895.1 Mastomys coucha | reverse complement strand
AAAAGAGATAGTCTTGGTTATAACAATAAAAAGAAAAGTGCACATGCAAAATAACCTCACCAAAGAACAATTTTAAGTACAAAAATTTATTGTATTTTCATGAAGTTGGTGTTTAAGATTTGCTGTTTAAATGACTTGGGCGACCCCATAGGAAAACCAGCAGTCTCACTAATCCGGATCTCTGAGATCTCTCAGACACTGAGCCACCCACCAGGCAGCATATGCAAGCTGGTCTGAGGCCACCTGACACATATTAGCAGAGGACTGCCTGGTCTTGCCTCAGTGAGAGAAAATGTACTCCCACCCTAGAGAGTCTTGAATTCCCAAGGAGTGGGGAGGTTTAGTGGGGTGGGGTGTTATCCACTTGGAGACAGGGGGAAAGGGGTTAACTCCTGGACTATATAAAAAAAAGTAATAAAAATAAAATGAAATAAAATAAAATAAAAGAAAGAAATGAGAAAAAAGTCAGAGAGAAAAACTTGTGCTCTGATGGAATTATATGCACAGTTGTCAAGAACTGATAAAGACAGCTCCTGCTAGGTGAACTTTGCTAAAATTAATTGAGCAAGACATAAGTACTGATTTGAAAGGCCAGCTGAAAGTCTACATGAAAGAGTAAAGCAGAGGGTGTGCTGAGTGTGTCTGTCAAAGAGATTGGGAAATGCAGGTAATATGTTCACTTAGTAGAAGAGACAAAGCAATAAATGTTTCCAGTGAGGCTTTAAATGGCACTGCTAGCAGTTGAAAATAATTTCTGTCATTACTTGTGATTTTTCAACACATAAAACAGGATAAACTAAAAACTTCTTATTTTAAATACTAGATAAATTACTAAAAATATTATATATATGAGATAGATGGCTAAAGGAACAAGTACGGATTTATTTGAATTATATCCAAAATATGGAAATTATTAAGAATTGACAAGACATGCATGGTTTATATTGGTATTTTGGAAATAACATAATACTAGTCAAGTAAATTCATTCTATCAATCATTTTCTGTATGCACACAATCACACACACATACACACATATACACACACACACTTATATAACAGCTATTAAAAATGGGTTGTAATATGAGAGTGCAAAAATGAGTACATGTAAAGACTTGGAAGGAGAAAGGGAAGTAGTAAATTTTTTAATTAAATTATATCAAAAAATTAAGAAAAGGAGAGAGAAACTATAATTGGTAGATATATGCTTATGAGATTTGGGCACTGTCAGCATTCATGAGACCTGACTGGAGAAGTGCAGCACTCAGTTGAAGTTCCTGATTGAGCTTTCTCTCTATGGCTGTATCTCCTATTGCTATATACACGAGGACTGATTTCCTGTTCCCTTCTTGATCTCAGAGTATTTAGCTCATAACTATAAAGAGGGCCTGTAGCAGAGCCGAGATATATATGTAACCCCACTTCCAAAGTAAAACTTTCTGTATACACATACAAAAATATGAAAATTTCCCAATAAAATGTATATGAACAACAAGCAGTTGATTGCTGGCATTGTTTAAATAGAATGTGTTCTATTGTCCTCTTGTATATAAAAGAGACAACCACAGCCTCTGCATATTAATGGCACTGATATCTCCTTCACAAGAGCTGAGGTTCTTACGTCTTCTAAGTATAACTTAGAAAAAAAAACATTAGTACTTATAATTTTGATAGTGTATGAATGCAAAGAAGAGTGAGCAAACTTAGTAAGGAAAATGCTTTGTAAGAGCTCTCATCCACAGCTGGCCATCTGTAAATCAACCAACAGTAGGATGGGGGGAGGCCCCAGGGTGTCTCTGAAGAGACTCTAGCTTGAGACTTCAAACAGTAGGGGATACGGATCCTGAACTGTTCACTTCCTGTAACTAGGCAGGCAGGACTCCCAGTAGAAGGATAAGGAGAGCAAACTACCCTTCTACTTGTGTCCTGCCTACAAGATGTGCAGGGACAAAGATAAAGACTGAGAGAATGGCCAACCAATGACTGGCCCAAATTGAGATCCATCCCATGGGCAAGAACTGATTCTTGACATTATTCATGATACTCTGCTATTTTTTCAGACAGGAGACTAGTATAGCTGTCCTCTTAGAAGCTCTACCCAACAGCTGACTAAAAATGGGGGGAGAGGAGGCTGTTCCCCTTCTCAGAGAATGGGAGGTGGGGAGGGTAGAGGATCTGTGTTAGGGGTACTGGGAGAAAGGGAGCTGATATTGGGGTGTAAAGTAAATAAATAAATAAAACTTTAAAAAGAAAATAAAGAAAAAGAAAAAAATGTTACACATAGCATGATGTTGAAAAGTGTTTAAATTATATTTATATTATAGTCTACTGAGTTACAAATTACTCCCATACATTTTAGAAATCCCTTTTATGCAATGACACTAGAATTTTTATTCTCATATTATGACTGATTTAATTTTGAGATTATTAAGTGCTGTAGCATCTTCATAAATTTATGAAAGGGTCAATAAGATATATATTGTTAGTTATCATGCAACATATATGTGAAGTTGTAAGACACATCATTCCATGTTTGAGAATATAATGTGTGCAAATTTAAAACTTTGCACTTTCCAATTTTATTAGAGTAAACATTGATCTTTGAAAATGCCTCTTCTATGGTTCAGTAATCAAATTTTTCTCTTTATTTCAAAAAATTCAAGACACTTATTAAAGTAGAGAAAAAATTCAGCTGAGTTATTGAAAGGAATTGGCTTGGTTTGGTTTGGTTTGGATTGTTGGTTGGAGACATAGCCTCACTATTTATTTCATGCTGGTCTTTGATACCATCCCCCTTCAACCTCATAAGTTTTAATGTTTCTAGTTCCATTTTCTTGCCTTCACCCTTCCCATTATTTGCATGTCAGCTGGCAGATTTCTCAAACTTGACACAGCAACACAGTTACTTTTACTCAAAAATGCAGGTGCCTTTTTTCTTGGGGGCAGGAGGACAGCATTAAAATCTTGAAAATCACCGAGGCTTGAACCTTCTTGCTTTTCTGAATTCACTTTGAACTTCAGATCTTCTAATTATGCTACAAGCCACATTTTATTTTAAGTATATCTCACTAGCTAATTTTTGTCTAGACATTTATTTCCTAAACACCTGCAAAGACTAATTGCTGTTCCGGCTTCATCCTGGAAGAATTTCTATTCTCCTGACAAAAATATCTCATTGAGGTTTTGAAGCAGACCTTAAATGGATTTCTTAGATTATAAAGCTGTATGGTTCTCTAGGAAAAGAAAGATGGCATGGAGGTAAGTCTGTTGGTTAAGAAGGGATGAAGAGGATGAGGAAGCAGAGAACAACAGGAGCTGAGTGTATGTATACGTGTGACAGCAAAGGTCTCAGTGAGACTCACTGTTACTGCTATTGTGGTTAATATGGACTAATGGTATTTTAAATGCTAATATTACGTAGTACAATTGACAATAAGTTTTCAATATATTTAGTATTCTATCACTATATATGACAGAATCAGAATTTCTGAGAGAAAAGGAGAATTTTTGTTTTAACTCTTTAAATAATCCTTTGAATTGAAGAAGCAGGTTTAAAGTTGAAAATTCTTTTTAGGGATTCTATTTTCAATAAACCTAGGAGAAAATATTTCTAACCAAAGAAGGAAATTCTTATCAAGGTACAAGAAGCAAACAGAAAAACAAGGAAACTAAACCAAAAGAAAAAAATCACTTTACAATATAATAAAAATACTAGATTTATAGAACAAAGGAAGAATATTAAAATCTACAAGGAACAAAACCAAGTAATATATAAAGGCAGGCCTGTTAGTAAAGTACCTGGTTCTTCAATGGAGACTTTAAAAGCAAGGAGAGCTTGAACTGATGTTCCACATCTTCTAAGAGACTAGAGCCACCTTTCAGTCACAATAGATGGATAAAATAAGACATTCTATGATAAACCTAAATTTAAGCAACACATAAACTCAGCACTACAGAAGGTACTAGAAGGAAAATGCAAACCTAAAGAAGTTAACCACACTCAAGAAAAAACAAGGAATAAATAATCCTAGACCATCAAATCAAGAGAGGGGAAATCAGCATAATCATACATGTGCGCGTGCACACACACACATACTACCACCATCTCCACTACTATAACAACAACTACAAAATAACAGAAATTACCAAACAATGCTTATTGACATCTTTCAATATCATTAGTCTCAATTACTCAATAAAAAGTCATGGAGTAACAGAATTGATGTGAAAATGAGATCTGCATTCTGCTATGTCCAAGGAATACTCATTAACATGAAGATTAGACATCACTTCAGGGTAAAATGACTGAAAAAGATATTTTAAGCAAATGGATCTCAGATGCAGATAACTGTCACCATTTTAATATGGGACAAAAGAGACTTCAGACCCAAAGTATTTCCAACAGATAGGGAAGTATACTCAGCAAAGAAAAATTCCACCAAGATGGCATTTCTATGCTTATTCTCTATGCCCTACGACAAGAGTACCAACATTTATAAAAGAAACATTATTGCCAGACGGTGGTGGTGCACGCCTTTAATCCCAGCACTTGGGAGGCAGAGGCAGGCGGATTTCTGAGTTCAAGGCCAGCCTGGTCTACAGAGTGAGTTCCAGGACAGCCAAGGCTACACAGAGAAATCCTGTCTCAAAAAACAAAACAAAACAAAACAAAACAAAACAAAAAAAAAACAAAGAAACAAAGAAACAAACAAAAAAAACAAAACAAAACAAAAAAACAAAAAACCAAACCAAACCAAAACAACAACAAAAAAAAACCCATTTCTATAGCTTAAGTCACATTTTGACCCACACACTGATAGTGAGATACTTCCATAACCAACTTTTGACAATATACAGAACATCTACACAAAATCTAAAGAAAATTCTTGAGTTAACAAATATAATTTTTAAAATGGGACTTGGAGAATATTTATAGAAGATTTCACTGAAACAGAAAATAATGTTCATTCTTCTCAGAACTTCATGCAACTTTCTCTGAGTTTGGACACTTATCCAAACACAAAATAAGTCTCAACAGATATAAGAAAATTAAGATAACATCCTGTATCCTATCTGACCTTCATGGATTAATGGTGGATACCAACCTCAAAAAAAAACCAATATAAAGCTTACAAACTCAAAAACCTGAACAACTCACTACAAAATGAGAAAATGTTTATGACAGAAAATTAAAGACATTTTAAAATTGAATAAAAATCTATATACAGCATACCCAACTGGCACAGAATAAAGATGGTTCTAAGCATCAAGTTCTTAGCACTAAGTGCCTATAGAAAGAGAGAGAGGAAAAGAGAGACAGAGACAGAGACAGAGAAAGACACAGAGACAGAGACAGAGACAGAGAGCCAGAGAGAGGTCACACTAGTAACTAAAAAGCGCACTTGAACACTTGAAAGCTCTGATAAAAAAATAAGAAATTAAATTTAAAAATAATAGCAGCCAAGAAATAATCAAATATGTGGCCAAAATTAATACCAACCAATACAAAATATAAACAAAACTACAAAAACTAAATGAAACCATGTTTTTGATAAAATTGATATGATTGACCTTTACCAGAACAAATTAATAGGCAGAGAAAAATATGTAAATTAACAAAATTAGAAAGAAATAAGGGACAAATCAACAGGCATTGAGTAAATCTATAGATGCATTATGACACAGTCTAAAAATCTGTACTCCAACGAATTGGAAAATCTAAAAGAAATGGATAATTTTCTCAATACATACAACTTACCAAATAAAATCAACATTAGCAAATAGTCATAGTAATGTTATTTTCATGTGATAGGAAAGTATATATAAGTGACCCTAAGAAGTTCAACTCAAATTCATAAGATGATAGACACTTTCAGTTATTTAGCTAGACACAAAATTAATTCTAGCTGACTTTCAAGGAAAATGTGATGTCAATATTCCTTTAATGAGTTCACAAAATAGAAACAGAAGGTACAGTTCCAAATTAATTTTAGATGGCCACAGTTACACTGATACCTAAACCACATAAAGAACAAAAAAGTGAATTAATAAGCAATTTTCCTCATGTGCAGAGAAGCAAAATTTCTCCATAAAATACTTACAAACCTAACCCAAGACACAATGAAACAATCAAGTATATTTCATCTCAGAGGTACAGATATTGTTTGACATATATAAATAAACTAATGTAACCTACAATATAAACAAACTGAAAGCTAAAAACCACATTACTATCTCATTAAATGCAGAAAAAAACCTTGACATAATTCAACAGTCCATCATAATAAAAGTCCTCGAGAAATTAGAGATACAAGGAACATACTTAAACATAAAACAGGTGATTTACAGTGAGTCTATAGCCAACATTAAATTAAATGGCGAGAAACTTGAAGAAATTCTTCTTAAGTTAGGAACAGGACAAGACTTTCCACTCCTTCCTTATCTATTCAGTAGAGTACATGAAGTTGTAGGTAGAGCAATAGGACAATTAAAAGAGACCACACACACTGAGAGAGATTTAACATCATTCCCATACAATTACTTACGGATTTCAATAGGACAATTATCAGCTTTCTTTGCACACATAAATAATCCAGGTTAGCTGAAATAATTTTGAGTAATGAATAGTATCACATTCCTAATCTATGGTATAGAGATCTAGTAAAAGGACAGCATGGTGCTGGCACACACATGTGCACTCATGCACACACACACACACACACACACACACACACACACACACAAGACGTGTTGAAAAATGAAATAGAATTGAAAATCCAGACATGGATTCTGATACCTATAGACTCCTGATTATTGTTAAAGAAGTCATAAATAAATACACACTTTAAAAATGACACCATCCTCAACAAATGGTTCTGGTCAAACTGAATGACTGCATGTCAAGAATCCAAATAGATATATTCTTATCTCCCTGCACAAAACTCCCCTCCAAATGGATCACACACTGCAACATAAAGGTAGATACAATGAGCCCAAGCTTAATAGTGAAGAAAATGGGGAATAGCTTTTACCTCACTAACCAAAAGACTCCTGAATAGAACACCATTAAGCCTGGCACTAAGATCAACAATATATGGAACCTCATAATACTGAGAAGTTTTCTGTATGCCAAGGGACACCATCATTTAAACAAAGTGGCATACTACAGAATATAAATATTTGTTTTCGTTTCTTTGTGGTTTTGCTAATCATCCAATAGAGGGCTAATCTTCAGCATATATAATAATCTAAAAATAATAGATTTCAAGGAAACAAATAACCTAGTTAAAATGAGTACAGGTCTAAACAGAATTCTCAAAAGAGGAACTTCAAGTATCTGAGAAACACAAAAAAACTTTAACATCCTTAACAATCAAGGATATGCAAATCAAAGTACTTTAACATTTCAGTTTATACCCTTCAGAATGAGTAAGATCAATAAAAGAAATCACATCTCATACTTTTGAGAACATGGAATAAGGGGGAAATGTTTCCCTTGCTTGTGGGACTGTAAGATTGTATAGCCACCATGGAAATCAATGTAGGGGCATCTCATGAAAATGAAAATCAATCTACCTCAAGATTCAACAATACCACCTGTGGTGGTTTTAATAAGAGTGGCCTATATAGAGCCCTCTTGTCCTTGTGTTCTTGCTTTTTGTTTTAGTGAGTCACTTGGCATGCTACCAGTGAAAAATGTGAATGTCCATTGATCTGTAATGGGGTCCTGCCTGTAAGATATGATAGAGTAATTAATTGTGCAAACAGCTTGTGGGATTAATCAACTAATTTCTGATTTGACTTAAGGCCCACTCCATGAGGTAGAACCTATACCAAACACTGCTTGAACGACCAAGGGAACTATATAGCCCAGGGATCTAGAGTAAAACCAAATCTAGTATTCTAATACAAAACAAAGCAAAACAAGGGACAGACAGATTGCTACTAATAATAACATCTTTCTATACTCATAGATAAGAGGAGTTTCTCAGTGATAACCAGAGGAGCTGCCTCCTGCAGCAGAGTGTAGCAAATGAAGAGGGAGAGACTTTGGAACACTCAGGCAAAAATAGGATATTTCCATCAAATTCCTCCACTCAGAATTTAGGAGATTATGTTGAAGATGGAAGAAAAACAGGGTATGCGTCCCAGGGGATGGAGGACACCAGAGACTTAAACAGCATTCATAGGGTCTGCATGAGTCTGCACTAAATGGAGATTTTTTGAGCTGCAAGGAAGAGTTGACACACGCCCTGATTCTTTTTGTTGTTGTTGTTGTTGTTGTTCTTGTTTTTTCGAGACAGGATTTCTCTGTGTAGCCTTGACTGTCCTGGAACTCACTCTGTAGACCAGGCTGGCCTCAAACTCAGAAATCTGCCTGCCTCTGCCTCCCAAGTGCTGGGGTTAAAGGTGTGCCCCACCTCTGCAGCATGGCCTGATTCTTAACGGAAAAGCAGTCTTCCACTGATAATCATTTGCATATGAATATTTAGTTTTCTCCAAGGGAGTCGCCCTGAGGAAACAAATGAATTTTAAGTGTAGGCTGCAGACCCAGTAGTAAGTGGATGAAGAAAGTGACCTCTGTGTAGATGTGCTCTTGTTCCCCTTTTTTGCTCTTTTCATTCCCATTCCATGGTTCGTCTTGCTCTCATGGCTTAGCTTTTTAAATTGTATTTTATTTTATGTTATTAATATCATTTAGAGGCTCAGATGTTTTTCTAATGAGAGGGAGAAAGAGTGTAGATCAAGATGGGTGAAGAGGTTGGAAGGAACTTGGAGGAGAAGAGTTTGGGAGACAGAGGGTCATGTTTTCTTGGAAATATATTACATGAGGGAAAATCTCTTTTCAATAAAAGGGTGACCTTGAAAGCTGACAAAAGGATATTTATTTCAGGGAAAATCTTCGAAATATATTACTGAATTTTCACACAAAAATATATTCTTTGAAACAAGTAAATGTAAATAGATATAAGTTTATTTGACATTGAATTTTACAAGAATATTATAATCTCAAGCATTTTGTCATCAAATATATATATATATATATATATATATATATATATATATATATATAGTAGTTTAGGTAAAAATAAGACCAATACTCAATATTGAAAGAAAATGTATACTTTCCCCCTCTCATCACAGGCAAAGGAATTTTCTGGAAATGGATTTGTTTCACTTTAAATTATTTTTTTTTCTTTTTAATTTTTAAAGATGTTAAGGTTCTGTTTTTCAAGGAGATGAGAACATGTCTCCATTGGTGCTTGTGAATCATATTCAGCCAACTAACCATGAGCTAAAACAGTTCGCTTTGAGAAGCAAAGAATTCAAGCATCGCTGGATCTCTCACTCTCCTCAGAGAGCTTTTCTTCCTCAGCTATACATAGCCTGCTGTTCTGCCAAGCATCTGCTGAGGAAATGATGTCAGTAAATTTCCAAAGATTTAAATCCTCAGCTCTAGACTTAGTTTAGAAATTACTGCATTGTGCTGTGACTTTAAAATCTCAACAAAACGGCGCAGACTTTTTCCAGGTGGCCTTGCATAATTTACTTATAGGTTTCAAAACTTGTATGTATTAGAAATTTGAATAAATAAACCTTAAGTAAATAAACCTTACTCAGGAGACTGGCACTTCTAGAAGTCTGTATATAGATACTGTCTTTCCTAAAATGTGCTTACTATAAAGGAACTATTGGCAGTAGAAGGATTTATGACAACATCAAAAATGCAACATATAATCAAACAAACAGGGGACAAACCTATTAGTATAGGATTAATCTTTGAAAATATTTTTATGGCTGGAAGTTAGTATATTTGACAACATTTTAAAATTAGACAATATTACCAAGATTCTACCTCTCTCACAGGTATAATGGAGAACATAGAAAAGCTAAATATAAAGCGTTGTTTTGAAGTTTGACTATGAACAATACATGACATATGACCAATTCATGACTATGTAGCATTATGTAGCAAGAAAGGAAGAGATTGCTATTATTGATGTTATTTTATATATAAATTGTTTCAAAATTAGTGACACTATGTTCCTTGATACAAATTGATTAATTTTAGTACATACTCTATTTTTACAATATGTACAATACTGATTTAAATATTTGAAGTGAATGTGCCTATAGTTTAGAAACTGATTATTTTAATCAATTCAGATAACAAAGATTAATACTTCCTATAAATACAACTGAAGACAGCTGAATGAATCTCTGGCATATGAAGTAGTGCTGTTAAGTATGTAGGGAGAAAGGCACACATTTATCTGGGTACTAAATTCACATAGAAAAATAACATTGATCGACTGTTCAGATCTGAATATAAAGATAAACAGGATGAAATAAAAATTTTTCAAAACTAATAAGAAAATGAAACTGAATGTGCATGCTAAAAATATAGATATAATTTAATTTAATAGGATAAAGTTGGTCTCAACCTACTTCAGAATCAGTGCAGTTTGTACTGAAGTTGATTATGATTTAGAAAGATCTCAGCTATAGAATTTAGAAGAAAAATGTTAACGTTTTCTCTGAGGCTAGACCAATTGGAAAGTAAATTGTTTTAGCCATAGAATGAAAGCCATGGAAAATGTGCTCAAAATTATCTTCTGTCATCCTGCTCAAAATTGAAAGCATAATTACATAAATGACTATTTTGTTCCAATAAAATGATATAGAACACTTCATTTCAAGTAAGAGTGGCTATGACATCTTAAATTGTACAGATCATAAAACTTAACATTGTATGAATGCTGGATAACTCAACCAGAAAGAAAATATATAGTAAAAGTGGAAGAAGATAGTTGAGAATAGCATTGTCCTTCACAGGTTTGATTTATATACATGGTAAGTACATGAGATATATTTATTCACCACAGATATTGTCTTACTTCAAGTTACCAAGTAATCAAATTACAATAGAACATTGTACCCACAACTTTGCAATATATTGCTGTTTTCTATACACATCAAACTTAGTCACAACATATGCTGGAATATGTCTTAATCATTTCCCCAAATCATGGTGCCATTGATAAAGAATTGTATAATAATATGAAAATCAAATATTACATCATTGTATATATTTTCAAATTTGAATAAGATATAATTTTTAGTAATATATAATGTAATATATTAACCTTAGAAAAGGCCAGATCAACATTTTCTGCTGAAAGAAAGTTGTGATTATCCCCAAAGCACTATTTTTAAATATTTTGCAAATTAAAGATAAATATCTATGAAAAGTAGTACCAACATTAAAAAATGAAGAAAACTTCTTATTCAAATGACTTTCCAAAAAGCATTGGCTTTTGAAGATATCTTACATGATTTATAAGCTTTTGTATAACGTTCTTTAAATTTTTTATATAGCTCTCTTACAAATAATCTGAATTGTACCAAAGAATTATGTGAAATCATGTAACTACAACTACAAAGATCGGGTGGCATATCTTAATAAAATAATTTTTTAATAATTGTAGAAAATCTACACAGATTACATAGTCTGGGTAAGGGAAAACTAGCAATAAATTAATTTAATATTCTTGAGAATAATCACTCCATTTGATCAAATCATTTTAACTTAGTTGAGTTTTTACATTAAACTTGCTTCAATTCAATTTGTAGGTTTGGTTATATTTCACTTCTTGTGTTTGAAAAGAAGGAGTCTCTGCAGATAACAAGCAGGGAAGAAAACTCTGAAAAACTGAAAATAAAAACTGAGTCAGATTGACCTCATTAATTTGGATCAAGACATCTTAGTAATCTGGTACCAGGTAGCTCATTATTAAAATATTTTTACACAATACAATCTGAAAAATAAAACAAAGTGTTCTGTGAAGAATACCAAAAACAGTTGTAACAGTTATTTCCAAGTCAGCATAGGCTTCCAGAAACTTCTTCCATTCCTTCAGTCTGAATACGCCTTGGAATCCTCTTTAACAAAGGAATTATAAGTGGTGACTAATGTATTCTGTTTCTCAGGGTATTAGGAACAAGAGGATAAGGTAGGATCAACTCATTTTCATAATTATTAAATGAGGTGATTCATCAATAGACAATAACCATGAGTGAGAGGCAAGATTATCTTGTGCAGTATCATTACAGTAGTATTACTGTAGCAAACAAAAATGAACTATATACTTATAGTATTCACTTAGTGCCATAAGTGAATAATGATATTTGAACAGAGAAATTCTTCATTTGATTTAATATCCAATCACTATACATTATTCCATTTTACTCATTACTTTTCTATTATTAACAATATCGTCGGGTGAGGTTCTGAGACTGGAGCACCCAGCCCGGAGGCGCCTTAGGCCAGAGATCCGGGCGGGATT
>NW_022196896.1:57284678-57293880 GCF_008632895.1 Mastomys coucha | reverse complement strand
AAAAAAAAAAACAATATCAAGAACAAGGTAATCTATAGAAGGGAAAGTAATTTAGATTATGATTCCAGAGGAATAAGAATTCACAATGGGGGGAAAAGCATGGTAGCAACAAATAGAAAAGAAGTAGCAGAGCAAAAAGCTGTGAGTTAATACCTTCAACTATAACCAAAAAGCATAGAGTACTAGAAATAATATGAGTCATTGTACTCCCAAGGCCCAACCCAAACAGCATACATCCTCCAGTAAGATCATAGCCCCTCAATCTACCCACAAGAGTGCCAAAAATTGAAGACTGAGTATTCAAATGCCTGATAGGAGGGGAGTAGGGGGCATTTCTCATTCAAATTGCCACATTTACCAATGTCTACTCTCATATACTTTTATGCATCACAGAAATTAAATTTAAAAATTCCATTTGGAATGGAAATAAACATTCCTGGAACAATTGAAGTGTTATGTATTATAGTTAGAAAAATATTATCTAATTGAAGAATATTATAAATCCAAATACATGGTTTTAGAAAGCTAAAAGTTATACATGTGCTTTAAAATTCACCACATGAGGTAGAATTTCTTCCTACACAAGTCTAAAGCCTGCTAAGAGCATTGAGTTAAGAGACGTCAAGAGGTACAAAAGGTGAGGATTACTGTCATATCGGAGTTACTTTTGTAACTTGCCAGCGTGTGGGTATGATGGGAATAAGGAAAGGTCATTTCCACACATGCCTGCCCTGAAATGAAACTTGGCATTAAAAACAAATGGCAGGTCAGCTTGCTTTCTGTAATGCAGGACATCAGTTTTAGAAAATGAAACAAGGTTAGGTGCTCCAAAGAGTTCATTCCTGGGTTCACCTTGTTATCAGTGCTCTCGAGTCAGAAGAACAATCAGTAGATTTAAATTGAATGTATAGGTGGCAAAATATGTTATTTTAATTTTCACTTTTACCTTACCACACTAATTCTTACAGAATTTCTATATCTTATTATTTTCAATTGTTTTTATTTAACGAAATAATTAAAACATAGCTCAATTTAATTTAACATGAGTTAGTCATTTCTGAGAATTTACAGTTAATATGAAAATACATATTTAGTAAAGGATTGTAAAATTGGTTTTGAAACTAAGCAATATGTAATTGATTGGATAATTCATGTGAGCTGTGCATCACAAGGAGGGATTCATTTATCCAGAATCTGATTGCACTACTCAAATGTTACAGAATCAAATATGACCTTACCTATGTAAGGAGATTTCTGTACAAAGTACATGGAGTTTCATAGTCAACATTTAAAATGGGCATATTAGAAATATAGAATAATAAACTTTTCTATAGATAAAGATAAAACCTTTTGCAAATTCAGGGTTTTTTTTTATATTTTCACTTTCAAGCTTGTATATTAAAATATTTGAAGCCATATGTTCAAAGACATCATGTGTCTGAAAAATAGGATTATGACAGTTTCCCATAAAACACATTTCAAAATCCCAAGATGGAGTAATTAGGGAAATGTTTCATCGTGGAGTTCTATAAATTGCCACACCTGTGTAGCTGAACAAAGAATGAAAATCTGCAGACTTCACCAGAATTCAAAAACCCATTAAAAGGCTTTATATTTAGGCAACAGAAAATACGTAATATAGGGAAACATCAGTCATTTTTTTCGAAGCAATTTGGAAGTGATTTTTAAATCACCAAAACTGACAAATCAAAAGTGGAAAATTATCACAATTATATAAGTGGTATTTCTGCAATGTATAGAACATCTGTCAGGATTGATAGGCCATTCAACTTTTACAAATGGAGGCTTCAGAGTCTCCAGGATTGCAAAGCTAAAAATAGTGATATATTTCATCACATTGAAGACAAAGACAGCAATAATACAATATATTAAATTATACTTATATTCAATACATTTATATTCAATTATATTTAAATGCATTAAAAATAAAAATAATTTGAGAAAAATAAGGTTTTTATATTTTCCTTTCCTCATTTGTAGCAAGACTATAGTTTTGCAATTTAATAGATGAAACAATTCTTTCAGTGTCCTAAAAAGTCCAATAAAACACAGAATTGTGATTCTTTCCCTTTGATTAATAATATAGTGTTCTCAAATCTAACCCTGTGATAAAAGTTGTACCCATTCATGTACTGATTCTTTCTTATTTTCAATTACATTTGTTACAAGAAAATCAGAACACATAGAAATTCATTTAAGATTAATAGTATCTAATTGTCTCTTTAACTCTTAATTGTCAAACATTTATTCTATTATGTGTATGTGCTACATACTATAGCTGTAATTTTTGGTAAATCATAGTTCTTGTAAGGACATGTAAATTTATAAAAGGAGTAGAAGGTGAAGTTTGGAGAAGAGAATGAATGAGACCATAACCTTGAATATATATAGAAGAAAAACAAAAACTAGAGATTGTGAACGATTATATTTTAGCTGGATGATCACAAGAAAGGTTTGGTTAGAGAAGGTGGCTGGTTTAAGAAAATATTTTGATATCTTTATAAGTGGATATTGAAACCAATTAGAGACACACCGGATTCTGAGCGTAAAGGTTACTGGACCTGACAGTATCAGCAATATTAAAAGAAATAAAGATAAAATATAGAGACATTATCTAAAGTGATCAAAAATAACAATATCTAAAAATAGCTTTTCAAGTATATCTGCAAAAATTTAGGGCTATATTTGGACTATTTCAATAATAGACACAGAGATACTGGAAAAATGTGTTAGAGAGTATGCATTTGATTCCCAGCACACACACACACACACACACACACACACACACACACACACACACACACACACGGTTTCTAGCAACAACTTTGACTCCAAGGCACCTGACATCCTTTCTGCCCTATATGAGTATTGCATACATATGGTATATATATATGTGTGCATATATATATGTGTGTGTTTGTGTATATAAATATGTATATATATATTGATATATATCAATATTTACCATACCATATTTATATATGTGTGTGTATGTGTGTGTATATATAAAACACCCATATACATATACTAAAAAGAAAATCAATTTTTTTAAAAGGAAGAATAAGGTCTTATTTAACATTGATCTTTTTCACAAATTACCAATTAGCATATTAAAATTTAGGATCCCTAAATAATGCTAAGTAATAAAAACTCTGTGAAATTGAAAAGATATCATGACCCTATGTTACAAGTCTAATTCTAGGGATAACACCTTTGGCCATTTTAATGCAACATTTTGTGCATCACCTGTTTTACTTAACAAGCAGGGAGGGTATACTGATTTCTCTCACATAGTTAAGAAACTGCTAGAAGAATATTTCTTAGAAGAATAAAGTAGAATGAGAGTATTTTCCAATGTAAAATATTACTTTTAAATAGACATGTTTGAAAAATCAAGGTGGTCATATTGTGTAAAGATCTTTGAGCCAATAAAATACCTTTATCTTTACAACTCAGTTGTACATTCTTCCAACCTCAGTCTCTAGGCATTATGCCACTTACTGCAGCTGCCTCAGAGACATCTTTGAGTTTCACTTTTCCATAATTAGCATGATAAACAGAGTCAGAGACACTTTAGATTGATTTTGATGCTTAATTGCACATGCTTTATTTTAGTTTGTCAAAGAATTTCATCTTTGTACTTGCACTGTTCTATTTAAAGCTCATGACAGAGTACTACTTGGTAAAGTAAGTACAAAGGAATTTTTAAGAACTGAACAAGTAGAGAGACTGAGAAAGAGGAAGAGGGAGGGGATGGGAAGAAGAAAGGAAGGAGGGTGAAGAAGGATGATGAATTGTTTTATGTTTAGAGTTCTTAATATCTTAATAAGATATCTTAATAAGAGTTAGTACTATCAGGCAGGATTATAAAGTATATGTGAACTAATTATCAAAAATTTATCCAATATGACTAGGGAAAAGGTAGAGAGGCACCAAGCTTCTGTGACTAAATCTCCAGTGACTATGGGATCTACTACAGTGCAATCACATATAGCAAGCAGAGCAATATTTTGTCAGCAAAATTACTTTAACAATAATAGCCTAACATTTCATGAAGATGATGAAAAAGCTTGTATTATAAACCCTAGAATTTAGGCTAACTCAGTGCAGAATGAGCAAAAAAATGTCCTTCCTTCAGTCTCTCCTCCATATAGTAACTCTCTGCAACTCCTTCCATGGCTATTTTGTCCCCCTTTTTAAGAAGGAATGAAGTATTCACACTTTGGTCTTCCTTCTTCTTGAGTGTCTTGGGGTTTGTAGATTGTATTTTGGGTTTTACAAACTTCTGGGCTAATATCCACTTATCAGAGAGTGCATACCACTCTCTGTGTTCTTTTGTGATGGGTTAGGAGTTGTAGAGACAAACTATGGAGTAGAGCCTGAAGGAAGGACAATTCAGAGATTGCTCCACCTAGGACTTAATCATCAAATCCAGACACCTGATATAGCTGTCTCCTGAGAGTCTCTGACAGTGCCCGACTAAACAGAAGTAGAGGCTCACAGCCATCCATTGGACTGATTGAGCACAGAGTCCCCAATGAAAGGACACAGAGAGCTGAAGGGTTTACAGCCCCTTAGGACAAGGAACAATAGAACTAACTAGTACCCTAAGAGCTCCCAGGGACTAAACCACTAACCAAAGAGTAGACATGGTGGGCTAATGGCTCCAGCAACATATGTATAGCAGAGGATGGACTAGTCTGTCATCAATGGGAGGAGAGGCCCTTGGTCCTGTGAAGGTTCTATGCCCCAGTGTAGTGGAATACCAGAGTCAGGATGAGAGAGAGGGTGGGTTGGTGAGCAGGGGGACAGGGGAGGGAACAGTTTTTTTTCCCTTTTCTTTTATTTTTAGGAGGGGTAAACGGGAAAGAAGATACCACTTGTCATGTAAATAAAAAAATATCTAATAAAAAGAGAATAAGCAAAAAATTATGATTGGACTCAGTTTAATCACTCTTCAGAATATGACAAAATAAATCAACAATCATAAAATATATATGCATTGAAATAATAACATAAATAACAACTGATTATGAAATCAATAAAAGTCAAAATAAGGTGGGAAGCCAATGAATCAATCTTCATGTAAAGCAGAAACAATAAATTAAAGTAAGTAGTATTAAGACAATCATTAATAATTGTGATAGAGGCGATATAGAAAATTGACTAAGACTACATTTGTTGAATTAAAGTGATCAATTATTCTTATTTGATACTGAGATGTTGATCAAAGAAAAAGTGATAAAGTGTAAATTATCAACATTGCAAAATAAGGGACTTTATTTCTCATGTATGTTCTTAAAAATCAGTAGAAATTTTGGACACATGATCTAGCAAAATGTCAATGCTAAATACAGAATGAGTAAATTCCCATGCAAATCACTACACCCAAATGTGGAAGGAACTGAAAACCTGAGCAACTTTACTATACTAATATAATTCTCTTGCATTAATTTTTTTCTGTTATTTTTTATATTGGATATTTTCTTTATTTACATTCCAAATCTTATCCTCTTTCTCAGTTCCCACCCTGAAACTCCCCATCCCATCTCCCTTTCCCCTGTTTCTATGAGGCTGTTCATCCACTCCCCTATCCACTCCTACCTCCTCACCCTGGCATTCCACTACAATGGGCCATCAAACCTTTAAAGGACCAAGGGCTTCCCCTCCCATTGATGCCCAACAAGTCCATCTTCTGCTATATATGCAGCTAGAGCCTTGGGTCCCTCTGTGTGTACTCTTTGGTTGGTGGTTTAGTCCCTTGGAGCCCTGAGGAATCTGATGGGTTGATATTGTTGTTCGCCCTATGGAGTTACAAACCCTTCAGCTCCTTGAGTCCTTTCTCTAACTCCTCCACTGAGAACACCATGCTCAGACCAATGGTTGGCTGTGAGCATCTGCCTCTGTACTTGTCAGGCTCTAGCAGAGCCTCTCAGGAGACAGCTATATCAGGCTCCTGTCAGCAACAATCTTGGCATCAGCAATAGTGTCTGGGTTTGGTGACTGTATATGGGATGGATACACTTCAGATTATTTTAATTTACCAATGGATGAAATTAAATTATTCCACAAGAATAGATTAATATTCTATATGAATATTGAGAAAATATCTACATAAATTTTACATTATTCCCAAATCCTTTATAATATAAAATTGTTTCTTAGAATGCTATAGGAATCTGAAGAGTTTTGTAAATATTTGTTGCATGAACAAAGAAATTTTATTTTCTTAACTCACATAGTACAGGAAAACCAGCTCATGACATGGTATCTGATATTGAGATTTTTCCAAAAACAATAAAAAGAAAAAAAATATCTTTGTAAAATTTCATGGTGCTTTTTTGGGTGAAGAAAGAAAGGCTGTGTTCAGAATCACTGGGTCTCTGTCCTTATTTGCCCAGGGAGATGTACTCAGGGGCAGTCTCCTTGCAGCAGCTAGCTATAGCAGCACAGGGTGCTTTGTCTGACTAATTCTTCTATATTGCACAGTTTATCCAGTGATCCTCAATAGTGTTCAAGAGCTCGGTGATCAGTTTGGCTGCCTTCAACTCACCTTCATCTTACTTGAACTCTGACTCTGGCTGATCATCCATTTCCATCATAGATCTGACTCTTTCGCCTTTCCACTGTCTGGTCTCCACTGACCTTGCAAAGTCCTTCCTGAAGGTCAGATGTTTCCATGATCTATTTCCTAGGATTAACCCAAAGCTGCTCACTCTATGATCTTTTCAGTAGTAAAACAAGCCACATGAGGATCTCAATGGTGACATGACAACAGTGACTTCTCATTATACTCAGACCTCTAGGGCTGTTATAGATCTAAGGAAATAGCAGGGTGAAAAAAAGGATGCTCAGTCTGACAGTGGGTTCTAGAATCGTTCCAAATTGATGACTATTAAGCTCAGTGGTCTAGGGTGCCAGGAAAAGATAATTGATTTCTGTAATTAGGAGATGGAAAAGTGAGTCCCCTTGCATTCTAGGGTCCTGTTATTACCCAAATAATTGGACTACTCTGTGCCTACCACCATCATAATATGTCTGTGATGGACAATGTCAAACTAAAATTTTTCTTTAGGCTAAAATACTTTTTGAACCATAATAATTGTTGTTGGACCCATTCTCACTTACTTCCTCTGATGTCCACATGAATTATTGGTTCAGCCCTGCACACATCCTCTTTTACTGGCCTCTTTATATTTATACAAAGAAAAACAATACTACATTATATAATGCATGAGCATTTTAAAAACATAGACGAAAATTGTGTATCCTGTAGAAGATAGACAGAAACATTTCTTTATCCTTTGATAAATTGCGGGCATTTCCAGAAAAAGATATAATGCCAATGAAACCAGCAAATAGTGAAACTACGTTCCTAAAATGTACACCTCTCCTCCTGAAAAGAAATGCATCAAGGACAAAAGGTTGAAATCAAGATGGAGGAGTAACATGTACTACACAGATGATGTCTGTACAGACTGCAAATCAATAAGTCAAAGACGATTAAAAATTAAATTGTCAAAGTAGGTTAGTCATCTGGTCCACAAAGCCTCTATTGTAGCATGAACAGACATTCATCACCCTGGTTTCTCATCAACTAATTGACTCTTCTCTGTGCAAACCAAAGTGAAACCACAGTATGCTTGCTCATGAGGAACATCAAAATAATAATAGCAATATCAAACTGTAATTCTGTTTCTGCAACATTATCAAGTGGTAAAATAGTGAAGAGATTAACTTTTTCACATGCAGGGTGTGCCTGCATTGTGGTCAGATCGTGTAGACTTAGAAGGTCTTTGGATGTGATATCTTGCCAGAGCAGTCATAGTATTAGGTTAAAATTTTTCTACATCAATGTGATAAATAACACTTGAAAGCATTGTTTGACCAATCAACTCCTAGAGCTTTCTTTCCACACAGTAGAAGACACATTGAAAGCATCATGAAAGTTTCCCTTGCCTATCTGGATGAAGAAGGCAAATAAAGGAAGTAATTTGTATGGAAGTGTGATTTAAGACTTGATTTTCAGTGATGTATTACTGTAAATTCCATTAGTTTGAATGGGGATGATTTTCAACTATGCTGATGATTGGGACCAGATAATCAATAAGAGAAATCCATCCAGTGTAAATGCTATGAAGTATTTTGCTTCTTTGTTCAACTGCAATGTAATGGATTTTGTTTTATTTGATTATATATTACTTGGTCATATTATTAAAAACT
The DNA here is from genome assembly GCF_008632895.1 of Mastomys coucha. Lineage (NCBI taxonomy): Eukaryota > Metazoa > Chordata > Mammalia > Rodentia > Muridae > Mastomys > Mastomys coucha. The sequence goes on along the minus strand of NW_022196896.1, from coordinate 57,285,636 downwards.
GAATGGATGCTAACCACTAGGGAATAGGTGAACAATGGAATTGTTGGGGAGGGAACATTTGTTATCTCCAATAGAGTGACACTGGATATATCGATTACTTTAGGACAGGCCTCATATTCTGGCATAATTAACCAACATATAAATTATTCCACAGATACAGTTTTGTAATTTATAGTTTTCTTTAAGAAAGTGGTTTTATTTCTTTTTTTCTTTCTGTTAAGTTTCTGTTTATTTTTTCAGTAAGAACTTCAAGTAAGAAGGGGCAGAGAATCTGAAAAGATTGGAAGAGCAGAAGAATATATTTAAATTTTAAATATTTTTATATATTAAAAATATTATGTAAGCAAATATGTTTATTCAACATTGAAGATGTCTGTGCATTTTAAAATCAGTTTGGTTAGTTTATATAAATATTTGCTATATTTCAATTTCCTAGATTTTAGCATCTGAGACTTATGCTTAATATATTCCTGTATGCTTATCAGCATGTGTAACTAATATGTGTTAGTTTCACTTACAGAAAAAGAACTAGTTTAATTCTTCACATGGCAGGGTCTAGAGCTAAGGGTGAATTGACTAAGATTAATTTTCAAACCTCTTACAGAAATGACTCTCAAAATAGGATTAAAGTTCAATTACTGAAAGCAAAAAAAGTGTTATCTGATTTAGCTCCTGCCAGCTCTCCATTCCAGGGACAATATTCTATTCTCCATAAGTTCTGCCCATGGTGGGGATTATGCAAATAGACTACTCTACTTTGTATTGGCAGTTCTTCACCTACCCTTGGATTTAAACTCTTAACTAAATGCTACTATTTCTGCTAGTCAAATGAACACTGGGTTTCTTCTCCAAAACCATAAGAAAGTCACTACACTTTGAAAATAAGTCATCCTCTCAAAGCCATGTAATTTGTCTTTTTTAATTATTATTATTAGATATTTTCTTTATTTACATTTCA
>NW_022196896.1:57275357-57284668 GCF_008632895.1 Mastomys coucha | reverse complement strand
CCTGCTCACCAATCCACCCTTCCCACTTCCTGGCCCTGGCATTCCCCTACACTTGAGCATAGAACCTTAAAGATTCCAGCATGTCTTGCAAATAAACCTTACTTAATCATAAAAATAAAGTTCTACTTTGTAATTTCATTTAGCGTTAAATGAAGACCACAGAAATTTTGATAGTCACGTTTCTCAACAAAGTCATATTTGAAAGTAATTATTAATAATTAACAATATTAGCAGTAGCATTTATTGTAACATTTTTATTAATTTCTTTAAAAAGTAAATTATTTTGCAATATATTGCTTGAAATTTTAAAATTATGCTAAATTAATTTTTAATGTATGTATTAATCTGATATAGCATTTTCAAACCTGTGGCTACAATAATGTATTTTTATGTAATGGTTTAGATGAGATTTTTGACTCTTAGTTTTACATTGTAATGTCTAAGATGTCTGTCTGACTACAGCGAATTATTGTGATTAATAATGCATTTCAGAGTACTTGAGGTATCTAAAAATTTCAAAACTTATTTCTCCAAGGACTCATTCATTGTATGTGTTCATGACTGGGGAGATTAGAGGAAGTTATTCAGCTATCTTTTTTTATTTACTTGAGCCAAACTCTCTCACTGGAGGAAGCTTCTGTGTTTTTTAAGGCTTGCTCAGACCACCAGTCGAGGCACTGACCTATGAGTGTAGCAGAGGGCTACTAGGGGTCTCTTAATTGCTGTGATCTGTTGTGGAGTGTTATTTGGTTTTACTGTATGTCCCTGGGTCCTTGGGATATCTAGCCGCAGGTTCTTGGTCATCCAAGCAAGGTCAAGTATAGGTAGTATCTCTTAGTGGGCCTTAAATCAAATCAGAGGTTGATTGGTTACTCTCCCACAAGCTTTGAGCCACTGTTGCACAAGTGTATCTTTTAGACAACACAGCATTGTAGGTCAAAACATTTGTAGCTGATTTGACGTGAATTATCAAATCAATGAGTTGTGTTGGTGTTATTTTCAGAAATAGAGCTTTGCCATCAATTTGTGAAGAACAATCTATAAGTTTTTATTACATCCTGAGTTGTTTGTGGCCAAACAAGTTGATTAGATATAACTCATTCCTGGTAATGGAAACTTAATTTGGTAAAAACAGATGAACAGTTGGATAAATTATATTCCTTGTTCTGTCCCCTACAATTCTCCTTTATCTCCTGTACAACTTTCCTCACAATTCATGTAATTTATTTTTAAAGCAAATATCCACTTATTGGATATAAGAACCTGTACTGGACTATAGAGTTATAGCCCTAGAGAAGTCTGACTCTTTCTACTTCAGAAGGCATTAACAGCTGATTGCTTCTGAGATGGCAGCTGGGCTTCATGAGCCCCTCTGCAATCATTATTAGGATTTGGTTGGCTTGATCTTGTGCAGGTCTTATACGTGCTGTCACAACTGCTGCGAGTTAATAAGTGCAACAGTCTTATCATACCTAGCAAAATTAAGTGCAGATGCCCACAACTTATCATGCTTATAATCTTTCTATTCTCTCTCCTGCAATAATCTCTGAGTCTTGTGAGTGTAGGTATGATATAGGTGCCTCATTTAGTGTTGAAGACTAAAATGCCATCTTGAATTTTATAAAGCAGAAAATATTGTTAGAATATATTGTAAGATACTTAGTTCATCTTGTGATAAGTAAACTAATTCAAACAAGAACTATATTTACAAGTTTGTAAATAATGTAAAATACTTAGTAATAGGATGAAGATTTGTGACAAACTTACAACTTGGGGGCTAGGAGGAGTTGGCCCTGAGAGAACACTTTTCTTTCTGTTTTCCATCAGCACAGGAATGTCAGTAATATGTTGCTTCTTAGAAACTATTGGTATTCTAAGGATCCCTATATTATTATTACATTGAGTAGAATTTTTCAAAATTTGATTGCATCTTCCAAAGATTAAATTAACTTTAATCACAAATATACAAGTTAAAAAATAGACTACCACACAAAAGTAAAAGTTTTAAAATTTTAATTAAATTATATCAAAAATGTAGTCACTCATACTAATATTGATGTGCAAAGTGAAAATAAGGTGAACATGTGTAAAATTAGAATTTTTACAGTCATGTTTGGAGTAAGTGTCAATGTTTGAGATTCTTCTATATTTAATAGGCAAATCCATATAGAAAATACAATGGTAATATAACAAAGAGCACTTCAGAGTCAGAACATGAAAATTTCACCAAAATTTAAAGGAATGTGGAATGATTTATTTTTTAAGCATTGAGAAATGATTACCCAAAACAGTCACAAAATGGAATAAAATTGAGGCATATATATTACCATATGTATGTATATGATACATTCATTTCATACATAAGTTAGATTTGCAATAATGTCTTTTAAAATTAATATGCAGCAAATATGACTAGTATGTCTTTTAATGTATGCATAATGCTTGTGTGTGAGTATGATCCAATGTAAGTATGTGATAATGAAGGAAAATTTGTGGAAACTTCAGCAACTTTACCTACTCAGCCATCTCACTAGCCCAGGCTTTATATAAACCTTTTGATTTTGAGACTGTCAGGATTTTACGTTTACCATCAATCTGTCTTCAACTGCATATATGATGAAAAATTAAGAAATTATATTAATAATCTCCAATTTTTGAATCATAGAGATGCTACTATAAAGAAATTTACAAGTACTTTAAAGTATATGTTTATATACTTTAAGGTTTAATTAGTTTATATAACATTAAGGTAATAACTGTAAAGAAATTAACAAGTACTTTTAAAGGTTCAAAAAGAATACATTGAATATTATTTTCTCTAGGAAAATAAAACATCACAATATTAGAGGTAAATAAGGCTGAGCGCAATTACTGCTTTTTCTTATTCTTCTATAATGAAGTGTTTTCTTTTTTATTGGTTATTTTATTTATTTACATTCCAAATGTTATCCCCCAAGTTTCCTCTTTGCAAGTCCCTGATTCCATGCCCCTTCTTCTGCTTCTATGAGGGTGTTCCCCCACCCACCCACTCACTCCTGCCTCACTTCCCTAGCATTCTCCCACACTGGGGGATTAAGCCTTCACGAGACCAAGGGCCTCTCCTCCATTGATACCAGATAAGACTATCCTCTACTATATTTGCAGCTACTATGGGTCCCTATGTATGTACTCTTGGGTTGGTGGTTTAGTCCTTGGGATCTCTGGGGGTCTGGTTGGATGATAATGTTTTTCTTCCTTTGGGGTTGCAATCCCCCTGCTCATTTAGTCCCTCCCCTAACTACTCCATTGGGGTCCCCTGCTCAACCCAATGGTAGGTGCAAGCATCCACATCTGGATTGATCAGGCTCTGGCAGATCCTCTTAGGAGACTGCTCTATCAGGCTCCTGTCATCAAGCACTTCTTGGCATCTTCAGTAGTGTCTGGGTTTGGTGTCTTCATACTCCTTTACAATGCAGTCTTACAAAAAAACCCAGATATTTAGTTTATGAAATTAAATCTTTTCCTTCAGAGATCAGGGAATCCTACATATAAGAAAGACTAAAGAGAACATCAAGAAAACAAGCCCTTAAATAAATAAGAACAAAGTTCACATGAAATTATAGACACTGAAGCAGCATTCATGGGACCTGCATGGGTCTGCGTGATGTATATATATTATGGCTTCGATTGTTTTTATGGGATTCTTGTTTGTATGAACTAGTAGGTCTCTGGTTATTGTGCATTTCTTGGGTTCTTTTCTTTCTATGGTTTGTGTCGTCCAACTCTGAAATGATAATTTCTGTTTTAGCTTATATTTCCTAATAAATGAATGAGTGAATGAATGAATTAATAAATGAAAAACAAATCCCTAGGAAAATGTCAGCAATTGAACTCTCCCTTATAGCTGCTGGAATATGGAAACTCACTCTCATTCAGTATGACTATGTATGTCAGAACAGGCTTCAAGTTCAGGAGTAGTTGACCAAGAAAAACTGGACTCCAAGTGTTTTGTGTACGTTTTTATGTGGTTATAGTTTTTTTGCATGTTTGTTTTCTTTTGGCGTATTGTTTTATTCCATATTCTTGGTTTTGGAGCATTTTTTTGTTTTTTGGGGTTTTGTTTGATTTTTGCATAAGAATTTAAGATCCAAGAAAAAAGCGAAGGGGAGAGGATCTGGAAGGACACAGGAAGAGAAAATTAGATCTAAATTTTAAGCAATACTTTAAATAATAAATAATACAAATTTAAAATTAAGATAACATTGCTATTTCCTTTATGACTGCCTTCTAAAATCAAGTTATTAATAAATTATTGTTGTAAGTTTTATGTTGTCATATAAAATAAGTTTTATATACATGTCTGTTCTTGTATTTAGTTATATTCTCTCTGTGATTCTTTATTTTACTATTCGACCTTACTGGTCACCACTGAAAAATCTGTATTTGATATATAATACTATGATATAAAGCATGACACACTTTCATTGCTTAGTCAATTTTCTGACTAAATAGCAGTTCCCATTTCCATTCATTTTCAAGTAAATGATAGAATTTTAATCTTGTTCTCTTGTATCATTTTATAAAACTTCATATTATTGTGTGTATATCACATATAAATAATCCACTCATCAACAGCCAAGCACATAAGCTACTTTCCATTAGCATGAATATGTGATTCATACAACAATAAACATACGTGTACAAGTACCTCTGTTTATACTTAGAATACTTTGCTAAGTGACCAGAGTCAACTAGCAATTATGTTTGTTTCTTCTGATGACTATATTAAAACCATCATTTGTTTGTTACTAATGATTAAATATTTAAATATTATTTCTATATATTTACCTCTATTGCTTAAAATGTCATCATTTGATAGGTATTTGTTACCACAATTGTACAGTTCTCGATAAAACACTATGGATCATAACTTACCTTCTACATTACACTTAGAAAATAAGCTTGAGGAACCAATAATCTCAAGATATTTCTTTAGCGTATTGTAGTTCTTACTGCCTGTATAGGGCTTCCCAACCTTTCTTTCTAGGAATAAAGATCCATCTAAGAATCAATAACTTTGACCATCAACTTAGTCAAGTAGGGAAATATGCACAGGAAATATGCATATGGACTAATATTCTCTGGGCTTTGGAAGAATTTTTACATCCTACAAAATATGTTCTTCCATGAATCACTCTGAAAAGTTTTATGCTGAGACCTAGAGTCAAGTCCCAGAAAATGAAAAAAATGTACAAATTTTTAAAAATTTTACATAATGGTCTAAAGATATTTTAATTCATTGAAGATTAGGAAAGGTAAAAGCCTGACAGTCTCAAAAGAAACGGTTAGCTTCAAAACGCTTCATTGACTTAACTTTATTTGAGAAGGATTCTTAACAGTTACTGCTTTTAAAAGGAATTTTGTATTTTATATATCTAAATAAACAAAGTTAACATAATAAATTACTATGTAACATATGTGCCATTTATAAATATTTTGAACTGAAGAACAAAAAATTATCATAATGCAAATTATGAATAGGTGTTTATATTATCCCTAAATTTGGGGTATTATAAATACAATCACTGAACTAAATAAAGTTAATTAAATAAATTAATTCACTAACATTTCATTTAATCTATCAAACTGAATTTTGGGAACTGGTGAAATTACTGTGAAGCCTCACGACCTGAATTTGATTCTGCAGAGAGAAGAAATCAGTTCCAATTATATACTGTGACCACCACAGGAGTGTCATGGCAATTATGCATCCACATCCTATGCACATATCATACACACATGAAGTCATGAAAATAAATGATAAATAATTGTAAACAATGCCAAGTATAATTTTTATTCCTTTCTATATTGGTGTGCATTTTTAATGTTAAAGTATACTTCATATTCACATATGAAATTTGTAGTACTAGTTTTGTAATTCATGTAGAAATTAATTTTTATTTGTCACTGGTCAACTATTTCTGAACGATTTATGCATCTAAAGCTGACAATATTAATTCTCAATAAAATTAAAGATATATTTCATCTAAAGCATTGATATTGGACATTATTTTCTCTCATGTTCTATAGTCAAAAAAATTTAAAAGCATAATTTTTCTAACCCCTAAATCCAACTACCAAATAGTGTTGTATTATAATTTACAAGATCAGACAAGTTAATTTTTATATATGACATCATCTCTTGGAATTACAAATTCCTACCATACTATTAATCATTGTCTGTTTTGATGACAGATTTTATTACTTTATGCATTAACATATACTGGTAACAAGGTAGTATCAATCTACAGAGTGACATGTTTTGATATGCATTGTTTGTGATCGTAACTCAACCGAAAGGAGATATGATTGACTGAGTTTTCAGAAGCTGGCTAGAAGTCATCAATTCTACTTCCCTTGGTATTATACTAAATTTACTTTGCATATAACATCATTGCTCTTTTTTATCACATACTGTGTAACAAAGTCGATTTTTCCTTTGTGTATTTAATCATCACAAAATAGCTTTAGTAGAAGAATACACCTAGAAAAATCACAGAGCAGGTCACATGGACATGTTACTATTAATTGGTTGCATATAATTTGATAATATGATTGTCCTCCTGTAATTGAGCTCTTAATTCAATTCATAGGCGGTTTCACTTTCAAATTCCTTATACACTGACCTTTCTGCTCTATTAGAAAAATGTAATTTTTCATTCACCTACAAATAACCCTCAATACAATTAAAATGTAATTATTTCCTTAAGTAGTATCTAAACAAGAAACAGTAGCAGAACATTCAATAGTACCTATTTCAGTTTTTTTTCCTTTTTCTGTTTTGTGAACTATGTATATTTCTCTAAATTTTTAGGTTGAATTCTTAATATCTCTTGGAATGACTTTATTATTATGGTAAAAGTGTATTAAAATTAATTATGACTCAATCATGACATTAGGGTATATTGCAGTTATATTTGATGAATATTCTTACAGAAAGAAAGACTTTTGGAGATGTCTACCTGACAAAGAATTGTATAAAGACTCAGGAAGACAAACATAATCCATATGCCATACAGAAACCTCAAAACCTTTTAGACATTCTTTCATTTTCTTTATTGTTTCATTTGTTGTTTTTGTTGTTCTTATTCTTGTTCTTGTTCTTCTTTTTGCTCTTGTTCTTTTCAGGGCTGTGTAACAGACAAGACTGGCCTCAAATTCACAGAGTTCTGCCTGGCTCTGCTTACCACATGCCAGAATTAATGTTGTATACTACCATATTTGACATGAGGTTTGACTTTCAGCACCCCAAATTGAAAAGATAACTTGAAGCCATTCAACCCAAGGTAGGTTTTAATGGCAATTCTCTCAAACTAATACAATGATCACTACCAATTTTTTTTTTTTGGTAATAATATATGTATGGACATCCTCTGAGATTTTTAATTTTTTTTATTTTGCTTAAAATGGTGCAACACTTGTTTAAAAAAAATTACGTATATATTGTTTGTACACATCTACTATGCAGCAAGCATGCAGAGGTCAGAGGACAAGTTTGGAAGATTCAGTTTTCTCTTTCTACCATATAGATCCCAAGAAGCAAGCTCAAATATTTAAGCTTTGTGGCAAACAAGTTTACCTGTTTATGTTATCTAACGTGTCTACAGAGTGCAGCCTCATGGAACTAAAACCAAGTAACATTTAAGTATTTTAACAGTTATTACAACTGAATGACAATATATCCTCTATAGTTATTTTTAGAATGTATTATCAAAAATGTTGACATATAAACACAATGCTATAAAACTTCAGAGATCTCCTTGGCGACATAGACTATAAATGAAAGAAAACTAATATTCTGATATAAATATTTAATATTAATGTATACTTTAAGCCTGTTTGGCTAAGATACAGATGTATGCTTCCAAACTTATTAATTAAAATGACCTATCACTTATGAAAATCAACAAATTAAGTGCTTTTTTATTTTCCAAATTACTATCCTTAGTTTTAATTACCTGAATTAAATAAGCTCACCAATGTCAGTAGAGTTAAATGAGACTATGATCTTAAGCTTGGCAATACGTTCAGTGAATATTGCTAGGATTAACTTCTGTGATGACCTTAGTACTTGACGGCTATAGCATCTAAAACTACTCCTTGAAATTGGATTAAGTGAATTGTAGATCTCTTATAGAAGACTTCTATCCAGCCTTTCATAATCCCTCAAGTAAAGCAGCCCTTCAGTTCCCACTTAAGCCTTGGCTGGTATAATTTACGTTGTGTTTTACATTGCCTTTACTCTAGTTTCTCCATCTAAATTTCTATAACCCTTGCTTCCCATTAAGATTAGGAACACATTGTTGGCTTGTCATCAAAGGATATTCACTATTCATATCACACTGATAACTACAAAGAACAACACTTCTCTTATTCTACAATTATCTTTGATTCTCCAACTATGTCAGAATATGGAAAGTTTTTTCTCAAAACCACTTAGTCTATTGTGTTGCTTTCCTTATATACACACAAACACACTCACACACACATGTAATTATATATATGTATGTATGTGTGTGTATGTATATATGTATATAAATTCTGTTTATATTATTTCTAACTACTATTTGCCCAAGTCCTATAAGCTGCTTCAAGTGACTTTGTTTATATTATTTTGAAAAGACATTAAAATAGACATTGTGCATTATATGGAAATAGAAACAAAGATAAAAATATGTTTGTGCATACATATTTTTCTAAGACATATGTAGTAGCATATATAAGAGGCCTTTTATATACCCCAAACAGGTATAGCTCATACTAGGAATGCACAAGTATTTATTTAAGTAATTTCATTTGTATAACAATTTCTGAACTTAGTTTATTTTTCTCCTTTAATAAAAATTAGAGGAGTCTCAAGTAATCAAACTTGATTACGTATATATATAGGGTAACATATTTATAGACTTGTTCATTTATTTTTTCTCTTTAATCCAAGCACAGATTTTATTTGGTCTATACAGAAAGACATAAAGTTCTTGGCAGTATTTTCTAAAATAATGGAGACTGACAATAGCAACTTTAAGTCTAGTTCAGAATTTGACTGAGGCTTTACCATGCTAGAACATGATTCCTGACAGAACTGCTGTATCACAGTCACATTCAATTGGAGTCTCAGTTGACAAAAAGGTGGGCTACTTGCCATCACTGTGATAAAATAATGTGTCTTAACACTTAAACACAGACAACTGAAAAGTGTTTCCATTTCACCATTGCAAGCAAAATGAACTGTTCATCAGCTCTGGTGAATTTTTTTTTTTTTTTTGATATTT
>NW_022196896.1:57147872-57274357 GCF_008632895.1 Mastomys coucha | reverse complement strand
AACCCAATCACAAAAGAACAAACACGGTATGCACTCACTGATAAGTGGTTATTAGCCCAGAAGTCTGGTGAATTTTTTAGACACTCATTGAAAGATGCTTCTGAACAGTCATCAACATCTCTGAAAATTGAAGGGAATGTTCACAAGTAATTACAAGAATGTTTCCTAGTTTAATCTGCTAATGACCAATTGGAGAATAACATACCTACCTACAGCATATTTGTTACTGTTAATACCTCAAAATACAGCAATCTCTACAGAATTTCATGTAACTTTTTCTCTGTTAATGTCCAGTTAACAACATATGTCATTCCTCTACCAATTGCCAAATACACATTCCCCCTCATTTGAAAATGATGTCATTTGATGTGTTTGCCCAGCCATGTGCCACCTAGATACCTATGATTAACCTCACTCCCAGTCCCCAAGCCTTGACCCAGTCTAATATCGTACATGCAGGAAAGCCTCACCTACACCTACTGTGCTAAATCCTCTGTCCTAGACTTATGTCCTGACACATAGCCTGTGTGCTAATGTAGTCTGGTGAATACCAAAGTTCTGATCTATCCACACCATCATTACAACCCCAAGTATAGATCATGTGATATAGATCTGTTTGCACCATTGATATGGTCATCAGTGATCAATGGAAAAATTAACCATGAAAACATTGCAATTTTAGACATATAAGCATCCTGCTTAACATCAAGATACAGATTAGCCCCAATTCAATAAAGTAAGTTATTTTAATATCCAACAATGCTAAAAAATATGTGATTTGAACAAAAAAAAATGGATGGAGAAGTATCACAACAATTAGCATCGTCGGGCGGTGGTGGCGCACACCTTTAATCCCAGCACTTGGGAGGCAGAGGCAGGTGGATTTCTGAGTTCGAGGCCAGCCTGGTCTACAGAGTGAGTTCCAGGACAGCCAGGGCTACACAGAGAAACCCTATCTCGAAAAACCAAAACCAAAATAACAACAACAAAAAAGAGAAAACAAAACAACAACAAAAAATAGCAAACCAAAATAACAACAACAAAAAAGAGAAAACAAAAAAACAACAAAAAATAGCATGATACATCAAATATACTTAACACACATATGTGTGCATGTGATATATGTGTCTGTTAAAAATTTATACATGTGTAATATATGTATATATGTTATCATTAACCATACATCATGTAAATTTACATGTATATCTAAACAATATATGATTTACCCATGAAACTTTCTGTAAAATAGATCACATACTGTCGGGCAGTCCGTTGGGCAGTGGTGAAATAAAGGGAGTGGAAGGGTAACATGTGTCCCACCAGAGTTGGGGAGACTGGCGTGGGATCCTATGGAACTGCCATGGGATAGGCATTGGAACCCTAGCCTCATAGTAACTTTGATAATATGTTCTAATCTTTGGCCTCATTATCTGGCTTGTACTGTCTTCACTGGTATCTACCTCATTCTCTCTGGAACCTGTCTCTGTAAAACTGTCCCAGTAAATCTTCCATACACACACTACATAACCTCTTATTTCTTTTTCTGGCTACTCTTAGGTAGCCTCTTTTTCTCAATTAGGCATATCCTGACTCTGACTCAATCAGTCAAGTCCTTTTTAGATTCTTACTAACCTTACCTTCGTTGTTAAGGATTAAAGGTGTGTACTAATGTTGTTTCTCTATTGCACCCAGATGATATTGTGTTCTAGGGCATGTCCGCATTCTGGTCTGATCATGTTGACCCTTGCCAGAGTAGCCATGTTGATGAATTAAAATTCCTCTTCAGATGTCATATCAAGATATTATGTGTGTGTTAAAGAAGAAAGCAGAAAAGAAATAAAATATTTCTGGAACTATAAATATATGAAAATGAAAACATGGCACAACAAATACTCTGAGACAAAGTAAACACAATTCTATGAAGAAACTTTATATTTCTACATGCCTACATTAAAAATCAGAAATTCCAATCCCTTGATCTAGAGATGGAATTCAATAATTTTGGGATTAAGGAGTAAAACTGAATTCCAGTTACAAAGTAGAAATTATAAAAAGCAGAATAGAAATTAATGGCATAGAATCAAAGAAACCATTTCAAAGATTTGAGGAACCTGAGAAGATGGTTTTTTGAAATGGTGAACAAGATCAATAAACCTTTGACATGACGAAAATAAAGAGGTGATATTAATTTCATCATAAAGATGAACTTTGAAATATTACAACAAAGAAACCCAGATACAAACAAACTTTTTTTCTACTAAGTAGAGAACCTTCCTAATCCCACAAAGATGCACAGAATTCTACCAAACATTTAAGGAAGATCTATAGTCAATATATCTCAAGTTATACTAAAAAATTGGAAATTCCTATAAAATCAATATTAATGAAAAACTACACTAGGTGAAGAATACAACAAAGAAAGAAAAAATGTAGATTGATCAGCTCAATGAACATAATGAATTCATCCTCAAAAAGATATGCAAATTACATATATGTATATATCAAATTACCATAAACTTGTGATCTTTTCAATAGTTGCAGAAGCTACCTCTGATAATCAGATTTCAAGATAAACATTCTAGAGAAATGAAGATTAGAAGGAACATAAATCAACAAAATGAAGGCTCCATATGACAAACATATTGTTAAAAAGATTTTAAATGGACAGAAAATAGAACCATTCCTACTAAAATCAGGAATGATAAATTAGTGGTCATTATACAGTCACCATGCCCATACATTTGTTAGAGCATGAGAAAAAACAGTAGGTCAAGAGAAAGCCATTAAGGAAACATAAAAAGAAGACAAATCAAGATAATATACTAGTGTACATTAAAATATCACAGAAAGTCCAGCAAAACATATAAAATTGTAAACAAAATTAGCCGAATATCAGAATCCAAACTATGCTTACAAATTAGTAGACTTCTCCTGTTCATGGATTTGTAAAGTAAATATTGTGAAAAAAATCATCTTACTCAAAGAAATTTACTTATACACTAAATCCCTAATGAAATTCTTATGAGATTCTTCACTTAAATAGAAAAACATTTCAGATAAAGGCACAAACAAACAAATAACATAGGGTAGAGTAGATAAAGCAATTTTGAGCGCAGGAACTTTGTGATAAATATTCCATATCAGATTTCAATTTCTACTACAGAGCCATAGTAGCAAAACCAGCCCTCATTCTTCCACAAACAACAGACATGAAGATCAGCTTCAAAACATAGAAAACCTAAATCTTAGTGCTCACAATTGCAAATGTTTGGTAACTGAAAAAGAGGTCAAAATACATAATAATACAAGACATATCTCTTAAGAGTAGTGTTTGGTTACAGGTATGTACAAAAACAAAATTAGATATGTATGTATCTATCACTCTGCAGAAATATAACTCAAAGTGAGTCAGATACCTAAAATGCTGAACATACTAAGAGAAAACATTGTCAGTGCCCAACAGAGAATTAACTTTCAGAATATATAGATAAGTCAAAAACAAGCAAGAAAAGAAACCTGACCAAATTAAAAATAGGTTATGGATCTGTACAGAGTTTCAAGTGGAAAAAAAACATTAAAAAAAAGTTTTCATGCATACTCCAATTCATGAAATTGTACTACATTTTATAAATATTTACCTGTTTTAGTCATTCATTCATATGTGTGTGCATGTATGCATTTTAATATCATATGCATATATATATTCATCACCTGAAAATCATATCAGAATATGAGAATCTCTCAATAAAAAAATTGGCTATTGCCATTGTCTTTAATTTCCATTCAGTCTTAAAATCAAGTGTCTAATGTTGAAAACATCACATTTTTTTTGTGCAGAAGCTGTAGTAATTGAGCTTGAGGGGACCTGGAGACCTCCTTCCCATGGACTGACCCATATAGTATCAGAAGGTGTTACACAAATTACCAAAGGAGAAAAGAAATCAATAGTTTTATCTAATTATAGGTCCTAGAAACCATAACAACTATGGAACTGGGAAGATAGCTCCAGTGTTGAATGAGTTGCTGTGCTATTTGGGGTGTATGTAACCAACTACTGTCTAACTGGACTTAAGACCCACTTAATAGAAAATAATTCATCCTGGTACTGTAAACTTAGGCAGTTACCAGCTATAGAGGTCATAGGCCTGAAAGGAGAACTTGACACTGTCATTTTTTTAAACCCATATAATTTTAACTGTATTCTAAATACTCATATTTATGGCCATAGATAAGTGTAGCTCACACTGCTCATCAAAGAAGCATGTTTGTTTTTTATTTTTGCAACAGGTGGAGGCAATTACAAATATCTACACTAGCCAAGATGCAGAAACGAAAGGAATATGGCATCCCCCAACCCAGCAACAAATACACAGGCAATATAGCCAGTACACTTAAGGCCAAGGGGAAACTGAAGAAGAGACTGAAGATTGTAAGAGCCAGAAGCTCAGGACATCTGTTGCTAGGTAGAATTTGTTAAGCCTGACAGGGAAACATACCCACGATATATCTATCTATCATGTGGTTTCCAAAAAAGAAATACATAATGTGAACATCATATGGAAATGCTAGAAAGGATGATGGACATTCACTTCACAAGGCACCAACTGTAGATGAAGATAAATGAGTGGTCAATAGATACTAAGAAGAAGAGAGCTAGTTTCCACCAAGGATGACTTCCTACATAGTATATCCAACTCCAAATAGGTTGCCTTGGATACACATACATATGAGTATGCTAAATGACTTAACAGGGTACATATACCATAATTTAGGAAGAGACTACATTTGAGGAGAAGAGTTATGCAGATACATTTTTATATACAAAGTACTGAAGAATTTCTAAATTAAAAATTAATTAATTTTTTGTTTAATATATTTAATAAACCAGAACATTTTTTTGTAAATTGCTAATGATATAGATAATGCTTAGGTGCTTTCTTAAACCAAACAACTACTTGCACTGGAATAACAGAGCCATCATTATCAAAGTCCTTTTTCCTGAGAAAGTGTGACCTGAGACAAGATATCCTGATGTTCTCAGCATATGTTTAAATATTTTTATTTTGGGATATATGGCCAGGCATTGGTGGCAAACGCCTTTAATGCCAGCACTCAGGTGGCAGAGGCAAGCAGATTTCTGAGTTTGAGGCCTGCCTGGTCTACAGAGTAAGTTTCAGGAAAGTAAGGGCTACACAGAGAAACCCTATCACGAAAAACCACAAAACAAACAAACAAACAAAAAAACCCAAAAAAACAAAAAAACAAAAAAACAAAAAGAAACAAACAAACAAAAAAACCCAGGATATATGGATCACATTGTAAGTCAATAGTATTATAACCAACTGAATTTGGTTAATATTTTGTTTATGTTTTCCCATATATCCTAATTTTCTTTCTAGTACTGTGTGTGCAGTAAAATGATAACCATGTATTTTTGGTCTCATATCAACTGTAATCCATTGACTTACATAGTTTTGGTGACCTTGACATTAATAGGACTACTGAAAGCTTCACTGTACACAATACTCAATACTTGTGAACAGATGGACATTGTTTTACTCCTGATTTCCCAATGCTAACATGTTCGGAGGTAACATCCCACAAAGGATAATTATTTTCATTAAAGATTTAAAGAGTGTTAGTTGCTACCGCACCTGATGGCTTGTAAGATGACTAACAAACATTCAACTTATCCTTGGTGACTTGGCTTGAGTCTTAGTATGTTTTTTTTTTTCTTTTACTTTGTTTCTGCACTATGTCCTTTGGAAAAGTTTAATATTTTGTAGTAATCTGCTAGATTCATTCTTAAAAGGGAAGTCCTATTTTTCCCTCCTTCCAGCAATGATTCAAATAGTTTATATAGTTTATTCAGTATCATTGATAGTGAGTCAAACCTTTGAATATCAGCTTACCCATGCTGACAGTGATATTTCCCATGTACTTGAATTCTCACATCCTAGAGACAAATTATGTAAATGGATTTTATATGGTTATGACTCATCTGTACAGATTACATGGAGGAGTGTCTATATAGATATTATGTGTTCTTAATTGAATTATGAGTTTCATCACTGAGTTTCAATTCTTTTCATATTTTCATATAAATAAAGCTAGAGATGTAAAATATCTTCTTTTTTATTATTCATTTGTAAGTTTGTATTTTCCACATACAGTTTTAAATATATTATTTTATATCTGGATATACTGTATATATGTATGAATATATACATACATATGTATGTAATATGATACATGTATTATACAATGCATATTATTACTGGAATTATTTTATTATTTCAGAGTAAACTTTTCACTGCATATGTACAGTAAAATGATTTGTTTATGTAGACTTGTTTCCAGAATTCATAGTTCACTGCATATTCAGGACATAAAAATAATTATCACCCTAATAATAATACCATTAATCTTCAAAGTCTCAAATCTTATTTTCTTACACAATAGCTCTTTTGAGTATATGCAGTATGTGATGAGCAAAAATGATAAAAGAATTGCATTAAAATATTGGTTGTTTTAAAATGGAAATCCAGTCTTGCATATGCAAAATGAACTATGTTCATGATTTATAGAATTTCCTTTAGTTGGTGGTTCAAATGTTGGTGCTGAGCCTATTTTGTAGGAATTTTTATAGAGGAAACCCTATGTAGATCCCTTTATAATCTTAATCTAGTTTTGAAGACGAGCAGTAATAAATACCTAAAAGAATTTTCAAACTGGCTCTTCTGCTTCCGTTCTTTCAGAAGTGCTCTGAAACTGCAGTTACCTACGGCATACTTGCTGTCTGTAGAGAATCCATGTGCGAGAACAGAAAAGCGGATTAGGAAAACATTTTTTGGTACATATGAACCTATTGAAATCATCTTACCTTACATAAGTTTGATGCTTGTTGTTTTCCATTAAATAATTTATTTGATTTAATTTTCAAATATTGGGTCAGACAATTATTTTTTCTCATTATCATTATTATTGTTACAAGTTTCCATAAAACATGTGTATATCTTTGAAATAATTATGATCATATTGGTCTTTATATTGTTGTGTTTGCTTTTTGTTGTGCAGGTGTTAGGACCGAACACAAGGTTTTATGCATGCTACATATATACTCTGCCACTGATCTATACTCTAAGGCACTAACCACTTCTTATGATTAAATTTTACTTTGGACATTCATTATCTATTTTCCTTTTTTATCTATGGCAATGTTACTGTTCTTTAGTTTCTTAAAGCAGTAGTATAAGTTACTGCTTTTCTATGTGCTTTATTTCTAGTACAAAATTGAGTACTATATTATGGGTTCATTTACTTCTTAGTTTCCATGTAGCGACTTCGAGTTTGAAGCTCTGTGAAGGGCACTTACTCCAGATGGCATCTCCGAGGTCCTAGCATTCATGCCAGCATTATCCTGTTTGATTCTTTTCCTTATACCTTCCCATTTCCCCCCTAACATTCAAATGGATTTCTTTTCTCAGCCACAAGTATTTCCTGACATAAACCATTATTTTGTTAGCGCATATTCTATACTGAGTCTGGCAGCAAGAGGGCATGGAACCTAAACCCTGATGCTTAAATTTTAACGTTAATCACATTTGTTATTTAATATTTTAACAGAAGATTCAGTGGTGAGTAAAAGCTAATTTTCCTACAAGAAAATCACCATCCCTTTTCTCCCCAGTTAATTGAATAATACATTGTCATTCCCATTTCCACTCCAGTTTATGTGAATTTATTTTTGTTTGTTTTTGTGCCACAATTTTTTAGTTATGCATTTTTTTGTTATGTGCCATAACAGTTTTATAAAATCTTGGACTATATTATTTCCATTTGCATACTTTTGTATGAAAACGTTATGTGTAAGTATATTTCCCTGTATGTTGTTTCTGATGTAAAACCTTACATTATTGGATTGTAATACGGTACTACTCAGAGAAAACATTTTATTTAAAGGCTTCTAATTCCACAGAGAAACAGGGAGCAATTTTTGATGCCACACATGATATGCTACATCTGCCTCTTGCTCTCTTTGAGGCAGAACTTCATAAGCCATCTTTGATGTGCTTAAGCTACTTTAAAGGTGGTGTTTTTATTTGTGAATAAAAGATGTTTTCTTACCAATTCCTTAAGGATGCTTTTAACTTCTTACCCACAGAGAGTACAAATCAATTTCAGCAGTAATGCATCTAAAATTGACAATCTGTAACTAGACTATTCTTTTATATTTTTCACAGCAAGAATATATTATGCATGACATTACTTAAAAGCTTAAAAGCACTGTAGAAAAATAAGAAACCTGCTTATTTTATCTATCACTTTATTTGGAATTTCTTAACCTACCAGCACTCCTTAACTAATATGTAAATATTTGTTATGAGTTCGTAGAAATTATTAGGTAAGATATTAACTTACTCTAAATGCTTGACATATGCAAATATATTTATGACAGTTATAAATTACAACTTATATTGTAACTAGAATAATAGGAAAACATCAGTTTGATGGTACAGATCAGTATAGGGCACTTGCTTCCCACATTCAATACCGTAACTTCAATCTCTACTAGCACAAAAGAAAAAGGAAGAGGACAGATGCTGGAGTGGATGAATCAGACTTAAACACGGATGCTCACCACCCAACGACACTGCAGATATGTTCCTATTTGGCTTTGTATTCAAAGTTTCTCACTCTTTTTATTAATCTTCTTGGTAGTTTTCATAATTCAAGGAGTCTTGGACTAACCATGGGGCTTAAAATTGATTATGTAAGTTTCTTTTCATTGCTATGTAATTATAAGTATTAAGTACTATATTTTCTTTCTTAAAAACTACATGAGGTTATGGCTCACTTGGGGTTTTATTACTCTGAAGAGACACCATGACCAAGGCAACTCTTACAAAGGACAACATTTAATTGGAGCTGGCTTACAGTTTCGGAGGTTCAGTCCATTATCTTATTGGTAGGAAGCATGACACCATGATGCTGGGGGAGCTGAGAATTCTACATTTTGATACTAAGACAGCCAGAAGGAGACTCTTCAGCAAGCAGCTCAGAGGAGACTCTCTTACACTCAGGGTAGACCTTAAGCCCACCTGCACAGTGACACTCTATCTCCAACAAAGCCATAACTACTCTATACCTCCTAATAGTGCTACTCCCTGGGCCAAGCACATTCAAAACACAGGGTATAAGTAAAGGATAATTAACTTACCAACAGGTAGTGGTGGCAGCTCATACCTTAAGCTGAGGCAGGTACATCCCTGAGTGTTAGACCAGCTTGGTTTACAAAACAAGTTCTAGGACTGCTAGAGCTACATAGAGAAACACTGTCTAAAAATACATTAATAATAAAAGAATAATTAATCCAGATCTTATATAATTTATAAGTGTGGTGGGTGTTGCACTGGTGCTTCTAAATTATTGTTGTCTTATGATGACCTTATCACTGTAAACATCTTGTTTCTGTAAAACTTAGCCAATTGATCTGATATCCTTTGCTGCACTTGTTCAATTTAGGATCGTTTCTGTAAAAATTGCTCCAATTCATGGGATACCTTTTGTTAGTATTTATAGTTACTTCTCGTGTCTAATAAAATGAACTAAATGTATTCAAAATAAATTTAATGCAATTTAATTCTCTGTATTTTCATAAATGTATGTCTTATATTTTCTAATGCATAATAAGGTAGAAAGTATTTTTAGAATCATTGAAAAAGGAAATAAGGAAAATCAAGTAAAGGAAAGATGGAATAGAAAAGAAGGAAAAGAAAAAAGAAGGGAAGAAAATTGATTTAAAATAGATAGCTGCTAGAGACATTAGAGTAAATGAAGCATCTTAAAATTATTAGCAATATTCTGGCATAAGCCAAATTCTCAATCAAGTTTTTCTAAATGTATGGGACCTATTGATTGGAAACATTATCTATGAATATGAATTTTTTTATTTATAGATTGACTATTTTTGTACTTGAAATACAATATTTCTCATGCAAAATTGACTATTTTTATACTTGAAATACAATATTTCTCATGCAAAATTTGCCACTTTTATGAAACTAAGCTAGTGCTTAAAGAAAGGTCAGTGCTAATCCTTGTAGCTACTAAAGCATGGCCATGCAGGGCAGCATTTAGGTGCCTGCACATTTGACCTTAGCAATGATAAGATGAATCATGGCATGAAAGCAATTTTTATGACTCTACTCTAATGTTAGGAGTGATAAAACATTCTAGGTGCATAAATAACAATGCATATTTGTAGAGAAAATATAGCAAAAAGATAACTTAATAAAGCAAAAGATTCCGAGTTTGTGGTTTACTGAGAAGTGAATCTGTATTGGCTCCTATACTGAGGGATTTCTGCATATTACATTTTTCATATTCAGTGTTTTAAATTATTACAAATATATCCATCCAATTTAGACATTAAAACAAGAAGATGAACATAACTTTTCTTTCCTCATAGTTTTCCTTAAAGTTCTTAGTAAAGCAATTGCCATGCACATAATGTAGTTTTAAAGGAAAAAAAAGTGCTTATAGAAAATTGCAGAAATAGAATTTAATCTAGATTTTCTTTGCAAGTCTTTCTCTCACCAAAAGGAGATTGTGCTGAACATGTAAGTCCAAAACTGTCATATGTGTTCATGGTTTCTTGAAATAATAATAATAGAGATCTTTAGTACTAATTATGATTGGCTGAAATATTCCAAGAGATCTTCTGTTCTCAGTATCTAATTATGAATTCCCTTCTGCATAATCTGCAAATGATTCTGAAATTTAATTTCCTCACATGAAATATGGAAACAGTAAAAATTTATTTTACAACATGAAAATTTGTAATAGTAGCTATTAAATGCCTGATGTAATTGTTGTTTCAGAGGCTTGTTTTTTAATCACCTTACCCTTTCCAGTTCTTTCTGAACTCTGGCTAGCTGTTTCAATTCAGCTGTTCTGTTTCAAACTCCTTTCCAAACTGACTAATTTAAACTTGGCTTCCTACTGAATTTCTCTGCATGTACTCAAACTAACTCTGGCAGTCTGTTCTAATCTTCTGGATCTTTCTCATTCTCTCACCTATTCCATCTTAACTGTGTCTAGCTTGTTCTCTCTGCAGCCTGTCTTTATAAAACTGTCCTGGTAAAAATTTACTCTGAACTCCATGAACTGAACTGCCACCAGCTCACTGACTCACAAACTGAATTCACTTCAATGACCCCACACTGACTCCACACACCTGAGTGACTAGCACTCAAAGAAAGGCCACTGTCTCCTTAGTTTTGAGTTTCCAGGTGTGTACCAACACATCTGAACCTAACCTTTTGTTTACCTGAAACTTGCTTTCTTCTAGGCTGACCTTGAACTCAGAGATCAGTTTGCCTGTTTGTAGTCTCTGTTCTCTAGATTTATCACATGAACTTAGAAGGTCTTTGGATGTGATCTCTCGCCAGAATTGCCATGTAGCCATGTATCTACCAAAGTTAGATTAAATGCTACGGTTAACGCTAAATTGCTGTGTTTTACTCCTTAAGTTTTCATTAAAAAATGTAGGAAAAATTTTAGACTTCACATGTTTAATGGCTTATTTTTTAATTTTTTTCTTGTTGCTTAATCTTTTTTGTTATTTTCTTTATTTACATGTAAATTTCTCCTTTCCCAGTTTCCCCTCCAAAAAACAAACAAACAAACAAAAACAACAAGAACAAACCCCTGTTGCCTCCCCCCTCCCCATGCCTGCCACCCCACCCTCTCCCACTTATTGGCCCTGGCATTCCCCTACACTGGGGCACAGAACCTTCACAGGGCTGAGGTCCTCTCCTCCTATTGATGATCAAATTTGCAATCCTCTACTATACACATGCTGCCAGAACAATCAGACCCACCATGTGCAGTCCTTGGTTGGTTGTTAAGCAAAATTGTCAGCGGTAAAAATAATATCAAGAATACTTCTGAATTTGTATGTTGGTTAGGCTGAAAATAAAGAACAGGGCTTTCTTCCAGCCCTACACACAGAATATATTATTTTGCACTTTCACAAATCATTTACTCAATGATTTTGAACAATGAATCACTATGTGTTTACACTATAATAATAAATTCATAAAAGAAATAATCCATAAAGGGATATTGGATTTTTAGAAGGTATAATTTATTTTGTTATTTTCCCCCCATTAGTTCAATAACTACACCAGTCATTATAGAATTTCTTTTTTTTTTCTTCTATTTTTTTGAGAGAGGGTTTCTCTGTATACCCTTAGCTGTCCTGGAACTCACTCTGTAGACCAAGCTGGCTTCGAACTCAGAAATCTGCCTGCCTCTGCCTCTCAAATGCTGGGATTAAAGCATGCATGCACCACCACTGTCAATCTAGGATTTCTATATAAATAAAGTAACTAGGTAAATGGCCCAAATAAATTTTATACAATAGAAATGCACAGTTAGAACTTAATGGTATGAAGTTTCAATTTAATTTTTGAGCTAAGCACAGATAAGTGTGGACATATGTAAACTGAAAGGCAGAATAACTAAAGGTGCTAGGCATACTGGCACCCAGCTATTACCTGAGTAATCAAGAGATTAAAGTAGGAGAATTATATACATTGTGTGTGTGTGTGTGTGTGTGTGTGTGTGTGCATGCGCATGTGCACGCTTTGTCAAAATATGTTTGAAGCAATTGGCACCAAGTTCCATATCTATAATCCTGGTATCAAAAGTCTAAGGAAATAATTTTGTAAAACTTGGAGTTGGCTCTGAGGCTGCAAGCTCTCACCTATTATCTGAAACTGTTAATAAAGCTAAAATTAATTTTTTTTTGTGAAAGTTGACTTTATTATGGTGCTTCTTCAGGCAAAAGAATAGTAACTAAGACATTCATATATACTCAGGAAAAAGACTAGATGATTAAGTACTTACAGTGAGTTACTCCCTCATATCTTACCATTTTGATTTCAAAAAAAGTTCAGTATGTTCTGTGGCTAATAACTTTCTGGTCCTCCTGTTAGCAGGATAGCTAAGTAATTCCTATACTCACAAATCCTGTTTTACAGAGTGACACAAGGTACTGTTACATTTCTCTCATTCCAAAGTTTAGTATAGATGGATGCATTTATGAATTTAAAAAAATATAATGATTTGTCTGATGAATGTCTTTCTCATATAAGATTGTTTAAATGACTACATTGAAGAGATGTTAAAGAAGGGCAGAGAACACCCACAATCATGAACTGTCTACACATAGAGTTAAGCATAGGGTTCAGGGACTCAAGATCTGAGATACCTAGATATGAATCTCTCTGTAATTAATTTTTGTTTTGTATGACCTATGTGGGAGAAAAAAAATAGCATCATTTTTTACCTGAAAATGAAAGGAAAGATCACTTATACTATGAAAATACTAATATAAGTAATAAATATTGAGATATTAAAGAAATCTCATCTTCTAAAACGGAAAGTGTGTAAATTTGTTGTCATATAATATTAAAGTTATAGGATAACCAATGATCTGATTTCCTTTAAAATTCTATCATTTTATTCTGATTTGTGAAGTCAATTACATCTGAACGTTTACATAATTGGTAAATGGGACCTCATGAAACTGAAAGGCTTATGTAAGGCAAAGGACACTGTCAATGGGACAAAATGGAAGCCTACAGACTGGGAGAAAATCTTCACCAGCCCTACATCCAACTGAGGACTAATATCCAAAATATATAAAGAATTCAAAATGCTAGATTTCAACAAACTAAATAACCAAATTAAAAAATGGGGTATGGATCTAAACAGAATTCTCAACAGCATAATCGGGGATGGACAAGAAGCATTTAAAGAATTGTTCAACATCCTTTGTCATCAGGGAAATGGAAATCAAAATGAGGAGATATTCCAGCTTAATACCACAATGGCTTAAGATAAACAACTCAAGTGAAAGCACATGCAGGCAAAAATATAGGGAAAGGGGACACTCCACCATTGCTGGTGGGATTGTAAACTTGTGCAACTGCTTTGGAAATTAATCTGATAGTTTCTCAGAAAATTGGAAATAGTTCTATCCATCTGAACTGCTCATTGGCATACATCCAAAAGATGGTCCACCATAGCAAAAGGACATATGCTCCACTATGTTCATAGCAGCTTTATTAGTGATAGCCAGATCCTAAAACATCCAGATGCCCTTCAACCAAAGAATAGATACAGAAAATGTGATTCATTTACTGAATGGAATACTTTTCATCTATTAAAAACATAAAAATTTTTCAGGCAAAAGAATGGAACTAAAAAAAAAAAAATCCTGAGTGAGGTAACCAAGACCCAAATGGACATGCATTATATGTACTCACTGATAAGTGATATCAGCCATAAAGTACAGAAAAGCATGATAAAACCCTCAGACCCAAAACATTCTAAAAGAAGTGAGGTCCAAGTGAAAATGATTGAATCTAATTTAGAAGGGGAAGTAAAGTTGTCATTGGAGGCAGAAGGAAGGCAGAAACCGGGTGGATGGGGAACGGTCAGGATGAAATGTGAGGAGACAGGAAAGAGGGCCATAGGGACAGAAGGAATCAAAAGCTGCAGCTGCAGGGATTGGGGTTGGGGGATGGGAACAAGTATCTAGGAAACCCCAGAGACCTGGGATGGGAGGGCCTCCAAGAGTCAATGTTCACGACCTTAGCTGAGATGCCTAACAGTGGGGATATAAAATCAGAAGAGGTCATCTTCTGTAGCCAGACAGAGACCCCAGTAGTAACATAAGAACATCAATCCACCAAAAGTTTTGACCCAAATTTCTAGTATGTTTAAAAAAATTTAAACTATATAAAATGGGAATATTTATTTGTTTCTCATTACTAGTATCATCTAGGCAACTTGCTATCTGAGATTAAGCTTAATAAAAAATTTATATCACAGGCCAGGCAGTGGTGGTGCAGGCTTTTAATCCCAGCACTTGAGAGACAGAGGCAGGCAGATTTCTGAGTTCGAGGCCAGCCTGGTCCACAGAGTGAGTTCCAGGACAGCCAAGGCTACACAGAGAAACCCTGTCTCGAAAAAAAAAATTATATCACATATTGAACAAAATTAATGAATGTATTACAATTTCTTTCATTTTTATTCATTAATGAGTTGTTCACAACTTGAAAATAAATCACTTCAAATTTTTTATGAGACTTTTCAGCATCATATGTAACAGTTAAACATTAATAATTTATCATAGTAAGTACTATTTCATGTTTTTCCCAACACTTGAAAATCTGCTTCAAATTACTGTCTTCATCAATAAGTAAATACGAATTCAACACTTCACTTTAGATTTAGTGTATTTGAATTAGTTGTTCAAATTTTGCAGTGTACTTTTTTGATGACATTAAAATTACAAAAATCTATAGAGTCTAGATTCTGCAAATAATTATATATGACATTGTAATTTGCTGATATAATTAAATATGTTAATATAATTACTATTCATGATTAAAAAACAATTAAATTCTGAAAGGTTTTTCTGGGGATTACTCTTAATATTCGAAGTGTGTGAATAAGTTTATACATGAAAGGGCATATATGTTCATGTATTTTTATAGTTTCTCTAGTTGTATCCAGGAGACAACTTTATTTTTATTATCTACTTTGCATATTCTACACATAATACAATCTTTTGTGAAAACTACTGAATATGTATTTAATTTAATTTTTAATTTCCCCATATACCCACATATTTTTATAAAACTTTTGTACAGGTGTGCTGTAAAATCTAATGATTCTCAATTTTTCCCTTTTATGGGTAAATTCTGTCATTTTTCTTTTTCCTACAGCATCTGCTTGTAAAACATAGAGCAATAATAAATTATATTGTATCAGAAAATAAAAAAATATAAAATAAAAATAAAATTAAAGATGGCATATTCTAACATCCAAAATAATGTCAATATTTAGCTTGACTGTTGATTTCATACTAGTTATTAATAGATGTCTAAATAGCAATTATTTTTTAATAAGTATTTTGACAAAAGGATAAAGGATATATTTAGCTTATAATGCATATATCCCACAAAAGAACCTTTATACAAGACTGAAAAAGTTAACGTACAAGGCTGGATGAAATGTTGGTGGAGTTTGGATAAATGAGGAATAGTTAACATTATGGAACTTGCTGAATAACTGTTTCTAAATTACTACAATGAACAATGAAGGTAACTTGGTAACTTTAAAAAGGTTTCTAAGTATGTATGGCATGAGTATGGGGCTGTCTGTGAGTGTAAGAAAAAAAGAGAATTTGGGGGAAGCAGTAATGCGGAGGCCTGAGTCCATCCTATCCTGTAGTTTCTACAGGAATCTTGCTTAGACCTGGGGATTATCAAGTAGGCTAGACAAGCTGTTCAATAATCGCTAGAGTTTGTTTGTTCCTTACTTCCTGCTACAAGGCCACTTTATTGCTTCCTACAAGAATGCCTACAGATATAGCAGAGGACTGCCTGGTCTGGCCTCGATGGGAGAAGGTGGGCCTAATCCTTGAGACTTGTGGATTCCCCCAGGAAGGGGGAAGGCTTGTAGTGGGGGAGCATCCTCTCACGGACAGGGGTCAGGGGCAGGAGGTGAGCAACAGCTGGATTGTATACTAATTAATTAATTAAAGAATGCCTACAAATGACACCATAGCTATCTGTTTCCTAATTTTCAGAGCTTCTAATATAGAAACTGCATTAAATTATATTTTTTTCTTTGTTACACTTAGATTCTTTTAATAATAAGGATATTAGTTTACTCAACTCCAGTAGGAAACAATTTGTGTTTGCAAGGAAGTTTAAGAGCTTATGCCCACCTTGTCAGGTTGATGAGAATGGGCAAGAAACCTTCCTTCGAAGTGTGCAAACAGTTCTGGGGATAAAATGTTCATGAATGCAAGACTCATGGCAAATGGGTCTTCCTTTATGTTATGCAATAAATGTCTTGGTTTAGCCAAAAAGATATGAGTAGGATCATTTCTTTGCTTGGTCCTCACCACCTGGTCTGCAGCAAGTGGAACTTAGTCAAGATCATTTTAGGCAAAGTGAAACAGCAGCGCAGTTTCTCTGCTCAAAACTAAATATTCCAGTAAATCATTAAAACAGAACGTGTAATTCAGGCTTCCATTTTAGCTTAGAGCTGCCATTAAAAGGCAGAAAATTGTCTTTATACTGGACTGTAGAAAATCTTTCCCTTTCTAGAAATCATCACTCACACACGCACGCACACAAACAGAAAGAGACAGAGAATAAAGGAGGGAGAGAGAGGGAGGAAGGGAGGGAGAGGGAGGAAGGGAAGGAAAGGGATGGAGAGAGAGAGAGAGAGAGAGAGAGAGAGAGAGAGAGAGAGAGAGAGAGAGAAGAGGGAGGAAGGGAGGGAGAAAGAATATATTTTGTGTTTTTGTGTTCTTTATTTTTCTGTATATAGCACAAAACACTAGAGTTTGAAATGAAATGACTTTTTACAATAGAAAACCAAAAGTCTCTAACAAATGCTTCTCAAGTAATAAAAACAGGATTCACATACTATTATTTAAAGTGAGGGTTTTGATCAATATTTGCAGGAATGACCTTCAAAGCAGAGGAATCAAAAACCTCCAGTAATTTCTAATCAGCCCCTATAGCTCTATACTTTGCTCTTTTAAATGATTCATCGACTACTAAGTGCTTAGAAAGACTGATTTGAATTTTATTCACTAGTTTTGGAGATAGAACCTCAGTCTATAAACCCTGCATACCCAGTACTCTTTCTGCAAAGCAGTTTGACCTTGAACTTGAACTTGGGACCTTTCACCGGCCTGTGTTTTCATAATTTTGGTATTACAGGCATATACCAACCCACATTGCTAGGAAGTTGTGTTTGATTGACCTTTGGCACATCAGTTGATGAAGAGTAAAATTGGTGTCCTTCATGAAAACCAGAACTATGGCTTTTGTGCAGTCAACAGAGGATGCTCTGCTCTCCTTAGTATTAGCAATAACCAATTAGTATTTTTTGTTTCATTATTTTTGCAATAAATTTATAGAATCCACACATTGGTTTGAGAAATAGTTCAATAATTTATTTTTACAAAAGTATGACTCATATCAAGTCTAAGCAGAACAACCTCTCTAAGTAATGTTTCTGATATACATATGTATATCGGCATTTGGTTTGACTGTATATATAGATATAAGACAGACAAATGGATAGATAGATAGAGATAGATACATTGATATATAGATATATATTTCCTGTGCATATCAAGTTTCCAATGATACAGTTAAGACAGTATATAAAATTGACCAGGGCAATGAAATAAGACTCACAATGGAAACTTCCCACAAGCAGTATTATGAAAAGTCACAGGTATACCAGTCCTTCACCAAGAATAAAGGCCTACTGATTCTCAGTGCTGGAACTGCAGGGCTGAACTGAGGAAGAATAGGATTTCTAATATAAAATGACACCAAAATTCTTCAGGCATCCGACAGTGCATGCCATGATTTCTCTTGTTTAAGTTACACTTAATGGATCACTATCTGTTTCAATCACTTCAGGTTTGTCCAAAGAAAAAGTTCTTTTTACAGTACTGCTAGATTCAAGATATAGGAAACAGACTCTTGAAATATTAGTCCTGATAGCTACTGATAACTTTATGAAAAACACAATTATTTTTTAAACGTTAAAAATTGCTTTAATTTTCCTGTCCTTGATTTTATATATATATATAAAATATATTTTATATATATGTATATATATAAAAGAATATATATACATATATACATATATGTATATATATAAAAGAAGAATATATATATGCATATACATATATTCTTCTTTTATATATATGTATATATATATGTGTATGTGTATATATATATATATATATATATATATTCTTCTGAGTCCATTTAGTGTTGCTTGTGTCTATATGATTTCTGTGCTGATTATTTTGTATTGGATAACAAATTAGAGGCTTGTCTCTAAAAGAGAGTAATGCTTGCTTCAGATAAGTCTTTAACTCTTTGTTTCTCATTGTCTAGAACTAGAACCTTATGAGATGTTCTTCTTCTATGTTAACATGTATATTAGTAACATAACAAATGAGGAGACCACCACTAAATCAATTAAGGCAATAATGTAAGTAATCTGAAAGATAGGTCATGTGATCATCTTCAACAAATGTGAAAAAACCCAACTTTTGATAACAAACTTTTATGATAAATGTCCTTGAGAGAGAAGATGGAAGGGAACATTCTTCAACACAGCAAAAGATGTATATAATAAATATAGATCAAATATTATCTTAATTGGAGAAAATCCCAATGAAGTCCCATTTAAATAGTGAAGCAGGCCTGTTCTCCCAATAACTTTCAACTAATGATTAAATTGCTAGATGCAGAAAAAGGTCAAGAAAAGAAAATTAAATGGATAGAAGTAGAAGAAGTCAACTTTAACTCTACTTTTCAAATGACATGATACGTAAGAGACCCTAAGAATTTTAACAAAAAACTTGCAGAAAGTTTCAACAATTTCAGAAGTATTGTGGGATATGAAATCAACTTACAAAATTGAAAACTTTCTATACACTACCAATAAACACATAAGAAGTTTCACAGCAACAATCCAATTTTTAATAGGCTCAAAAGTAAGACAATACCTTGGAATAATTATTACTAGGGAGGTGAAATGTCTACAATGAAAACTTAAATATCAGTCAAAAGAGATTAAGGGAAACATTATGTATACACTCACACACACACACACACAAGAATACATATGCACGGATATCTTTACATGATACTAACAATGAGATGGGGCCTACTTTTGTTTCAGTTCTCTGTTGCTTTTCTAGTTGTAATACAATCTTGCTGCCTTAATACTCTGTATTCTTGGCCTGCTTCCTAGACTGGGTTTCCATAGCAGTCTCCTTACATGTGAAAAGAAGAACATCTAGGAATTCAGGACACACTTTCAGTAAATTTTAAAGAAAATCGTTTAGGCATGTCCTTATAAACAGGCAAACCTTGGCAGTGCCATAGAGTCTGCACCTGTTAATTTCATGTATGTACAATTATCCTTCATGAAACTAAAAGTCCATTAATCTTACATTCTTCACAATAGTAAACAACATACAAATTCCAGTTCATTATATTCACA
This sequence comes from Mastomys coucha, assembly GCF_008632895.1. Classification (NCBI taxonomy): domain Eukaryota; kingdom Metazoa; phylum Chordata; class Mammalia; order Rodentia; family Muridae; genus Mastomys; species Mastomys coucha. Next base: position 57,254,218 of record NW_022196896.1, on the reverse strand, counting down.
AATGCATTTATTCTAAAATGCCTTTAAATATAAAATATGCTAACAAATCTGCTTTGGTTTTTTCCACAGAAGAACAGAATTCTGACTTGTATGACCTTTTAAATATCAAAAATACAATTCAAGAGGTCCATGTTTTATAAGACGTATTAGACAATTAATAACTTTACTCACATTTAATTATTTAATAATTTATATGCCTTTTGGCTGAGATCAAATGTAAACTTAATTATTCAGTTCTTTTTAAAGTGTAGGTTCATTATGACTTTTGATGTTTGATTGAGAAATGAATACAGCATACCAACAAAGTTCAATAAAGGAAAAATTTATTGAAGTTAAATTCTCCAGGGAAAATAGTGATTTATGCTGTATTATAGTAAATACCTATAAGAGATAAAGGGCCGTGTTTGTATTGTTGCAGTAGCAGTAGTAGAAAGCATTTTATAAAAATATTCCGTTGGTGAATGAGTTAACTAATAAAAAGAATGTCTGTGCTAATGCCAGCATTATGAATTCTGAGGCTTCCTGACACATACAAATAAAACAATATGACTCTAGGCATTCAATGAATATTTTAAATGTCCAGATAAATAAAACCATGGCCCTGTGAAGGCTTCCCAGTGTAGGGGAATGCCAGGGCCAGGAATTGGGAGAGGGTGTGTTGGTGAGCAGAGGGAGTGAGAAGGGAACAGGGGTTTTTTGTTGTTGTTTTTTGTTTTTTGTTTTTATTTTATTTTATTTTCTATTTTTTTTCAGAGGGGAAACTAGGAAAGGAAATATCATATGACATGTAAATAAAGAAAATATCTATTAAAAAATAAACAAAACCCCAAATCATTGAGTATTCAATGTTTGTGTCCATTAAGTTTGTTTGATGCATTGGTTCAAGAAACAATGTAGTAATACATTTGTTATTTGTTTTGTCAAGATCTACAGGCTAAGGACTTCACAGTTAAACACAGAAAGGAACATCATTTGAGCTAAGCTACTCAAGTTTACATTAGCAGAGAGAGCAATCCTGCATCAGAGGTATCCAGATCCAAACCTGAATTGATTCCACTCTATCCGCTCTTCATAGACTCCGGAGCATTGGTCTTCAAACTGTGGGCTAATGTCACCATTTCCATATCTACAGCAGGATTCATAAGACTAAAATTACAGTTACAAAATGGAAAATAACATAATTTTGTCATTGATGGGTAGGTTTCAACACATGAGGAACTTTCTACATTTACCTATCTTTTTTTTTTTGTTTTTTGTTTTTTTTGTTTTTTTGTTTTTTTGGTTTTTTGTTTTTCAAGACAGGGTTTCTCTGTGTAGCCCTGGCTGTCCTGGAACTCACTCTGTAGACCAGGATGGCATTAAACTCAGAAATCCACCTGCCTCTGCCTCCCAAGTGCTGGGTTTAAGGCGTGTGCCACCACTGCCCAGTAAAGAGCTGTTTTAAAGGATGTCAGCATTAGCAAAGTAGAGAACCAGTGCCCTGGAGTGATATATGTGAAGATATTTTAAGAAGATACAATTACCAATATAAAATTTGCATTTCAATACATAACAAATTCAAAACAATTTGATTTTTTGTTTGTTATGATTTTCATTTTGTTTTGTTTTAGCTTTAAGGGAGGAGGCTAAAGGCATGAGTAAAAGAGAGTCTGAAGAACTATGTGTAGGGAAATATGAAAATCAGGAAGGAGTTGAGAGAAGGTGAAAAATATGATTAAATACATTTTTGAAAAGTTTCAACCCATGTATTGGTGAACATCTCTGCTAATATCCAGGCAACTCCAACCTGAACAGCCATAAATGCCTCCAGAATCCTGCTACTTCCTTCATTTGAAGACCAAAATCCCAAGCTGCCAAGCCATCACCATGTCCACCTCCCTGCTGCTGTATCTCCTCAGACACTCAGGGCTCAAGTTGGGGCCATGCCAGTCAGAAGAACAGAGATCTCCTTGTTGCTCTCTGCTCTCTAGCATACCTGTAGTCATTTTGTCTGGATTACAAACTTGTAAAAGAGTACCAAAAATATGCTAAGAGTAACTAAGCATTTTCAGTCTTATATTTTTAAACGTGTTTTATTGAAATAAATACCACTTACTCTTTCATTTCCTATGTCCATTCTATCCTAGCTACCCATTCTTGAATCCTTTACATTCCCTGCCCCACCCCTGCTCACAATACACCTGGTAACTCTCAGGTTGATAACCTCTGTTATCTTTGATTATATTTCTTATGTACATTAAGTGTGTACATTTGTTTCTTTTTGTCTGTGTATTCAGATATATACCTATTTTGTTCCTTTCTTTCTGCCTATATGATGTTATGGCTAACTACTCTTCAATGGACAACCAATAAAGGACTTATTTCTGGAGGGGCTTAATCATCTACTTTGAGCCATAAGTACTTGACCCTACTACTTTTTCTAGAGAGAAGGTCCCCGTAAAATTTCCCATTCCTTCTTAACATGTATGCTGATACTATCTACATCTTGTTCAAGGTTTCATTTCTATGTGATCCTTTGTCACATCAGACTCCTTGTCATCCTGGTTCTTATCATCTTTTATCTCTCTCTTCTGTGTCCTGTACCACATATGTAGGAGCTATATGTTGAGCGTGGGCTCCCAATGGTCTATTGATCTCTGCATCAAGTCCTCTTGTGGTTTTCTACATTTGCTATAAACAGAAGTTTCATGGATGTGAAATGGTCACTACACTAAGCTGTGGGTACAAAGATAAGATTTAGAATGGATTATACCACTCTGGCAAAGTGGCAGCAATGGATATTTTTAAAAATGTCTTTAACATTATTAGACCCAGGAAGCTGGCTGGAGTTCAAGAACCAGGGATGATTTACATTCTGTTGACTAGATCTCAAGGCAAAAATCATTTTCTCATTAGATTTATGTCCTGATCTACAAGAGAAAAAAAATTTATCTGGAAACACTGCTTTTTATATGAACATGCTGCTTGTTGGTCTAATTCTTACAGACGTTGAACTTCTGTAATTTTCCAGGGTTAGGCATTTTGAGATTCTTGTTTCCAAAAGGTAATTAATCATGTACATGCTTTATCATTCTGGGTTGTTATAGTGACCATGATGCCAACTTTTCATATTTTATCCAAGGCCATTACGACAGAAGTGGTCATCCACAGACCATGGGTGATATCTCACGTGACATGCTAATTGCCATGAACTGTGTTTAATTACCAGTTCTGAAGTCAAATCTGGGCATGGTGGCACATCTGTAATCCCAGTGTTTTGAGGCAGAGAAGGCTGGATCTCCAGTGTTGGGAACCCTGGTTATTTGTTGTCAAGTTGCCACAAACTAGAGTCATCTAGGAAGATAAAACTCCATTGAGCAAGTGCTTCTACCAGATTGACTTGTAGGAAAGCATATCTTATTTTTTTCAAAGGATAGATATTCAAAGGTGCAATTGACTGTGATTGTTGCTACCTCTGGGCTGAGTGTCCTGTGTTGTCCTGAAAAGTAGGCTGAACAAGTAATGTGGAGTAAGCCCATAAATTGCATTCATGAATGGCTTCTACTTCAGTTCCTACCCTGACTTTTTTAGATTGTGGACTATTTTCTGGAAATTTAACTGAATTAAAGCCTTTCCTCCTCATGCTAGTTTTGTTTATAGTGTTTTATCACAGCTATAAACTCTCTAAGTAGGATACTTGCTGGTCATGCAGTCTAGGCAATTCATGAACTTAGGGTTTAGTGAGAAATGTTATATATAAAAGTAAGATAGTGACTAGTTAAAGAAGATACCCAATGTTGATTTCTGCCCTCCACATCCATAAACATTCTCATATGTAACCACACATGCTCACAGGGATACAAATGGAGTAACTGAAACATCTCTGAATAATAAATTATCAATTTCTAGATTACAGTGAACTGGTCCACTTTTCTAAGCAGAATGACCAAAGCATGTGACTTTAAGTCTGATTGTTCAAGAATCCACTAGAACAGGTACTTAATGCATAACTGAGACCCATACCTGCAGCCAAAGACCAACAAAAGAGCAGTAACTGCATACTACCAGCTAAACTCTAGGATGTATTCATAACCCCTACCCTCACCCCTGGCTCACAATATACACTGAATAGAAAAGTCAACCCAATACCATCAAAGGCCCTAGTATTAACTTGTTTATTCCAAATCTTTAAAAGCCAACAGCCCAAATGATAGAACACTTAAAAATTTCCCATTTTCTATTATTGTAGGAGGGTGAGGTAAAGCAAATCGTACATGTTACTGGTGAGAATGAAAAAACCCCTTCCTCCCCTTTGCACTACAGTATGATGGTACATTGTAAAAGTAAAAATAGAACTGCCATAGGAATAGCTGTTCTTTGTGTATATTGAAATGAATCAGACAGATTACTGGAGAGATACGTACTTATTAATGTTTTTCATGTCCGTATTCATAGGGGCTATAATTATCCAGGTAGGTTCCTTTCCACATATAAAGAAAATGTGTTAAATGTACACAAGGGAATGCTTCTAGTCACAAAGTCAAAATAATAGTAATAACAATAAACAAAACACAGGAATACAACAACATGCCACTGGCTAGAACCTGTTTGGAACAGGAAATAAAAGAGCCAAATGAAATAAACTAGATTTATGCTATTGAACATAGACCCTCCTAACAGGAAACATTCTTTCCTGCAGGGAAACTAGCTAAACTCTAAGTTAAACAACTCAAAAAGAGCTTTATGAAATCCTTGAAACTTATCAGGTTCACTAGGACTCTCCTTCCCAAAATAAGCAATAAAGACTACCGAGGGTCATTCTCAGATAAGGCAAGGGGTAAAGAAGACTCTGAGACCAGACAGGCTTCATGGGGGAGGTTTGTGACAATGGAATCACTTAAAAGAGGCCTTCTCCAACCTCTTGAGCTGCCTTCAGATTGTGTGTGCATTGTGCTTCAGGTATACACGTTTTGGGATCTGTCAATCATGCTTGAGTGGTCTTTGATGACTCAGTTGTCTTTGAGTCATTTCTGTAATTAATCACTCACTCATGGCATTCTTAAGTAACCCCAATAAAGTTCATTAATGAGCTGAATTTTGTTAGTTAACCAAGTTGGACTTTGGTAGTATCCATCAGTCTGCTTATCTGAGATGAGTAGATGTGTGTTTTGGGTCTCCTCTTATAAAGTCTCTTGTCACACAACCACTTAGAAACACATACTTTTTAGTGATTTTGCAGTCCCTCAAATATATGATATATATTTATTTTAAACAACCTAAAGGGAGAAAGTAGACAATTCTGGAAGAAGAAGGGAATGAAGGATTGGGAAAGGATTTGCAAGAGAAAGGAAGAAATAAGGAGTTCTTTATGATTAAGTATGTATACATTCATAAAATATATCACATTAAAATCTGTGTAAAATTAATACATACTAATGGAAGGTTAATAAACTCTGCAAAAATGCCATGATAATAAAAGAGTCTGGATATGTAGTTATGTCAGTAAGTGCTATCCATATAAATAAGAATAATATAATATTTACTTACTTACTTTTTTCATTCATAGCATCAGACTAATGGGATTTTGGAGTCTTTAAATCCAAAACAAACAAACAAACAAGCAAAAAAAAAAACAAAAACAAACAAAAAAACTGGAGTCACAAGAAAGAGGGTAGATTTTCTCAGTTTGGGTTTTAAGGGTTATAAACTAATAATGCTGTTGTATCTTCACCAGGGACAGGAGTAATAATAATAAATAAATAAGCCACCTTTTCAGTTTAAGTGCAAGGATAGGAAACATCTAGTCTCCATGACCTTCGGAAACCCTTTAGGCAGAGTAAATTATATGTTTTTCACGGGTCATCAGTCATTTAGAAATGATACGTGTTAATGTTATCATAAAAATGTTTAAAAAATACTCTGGTTGTTCAAGGTGTCCTCAAGTTAATGCAAAAAAGGCAAATCACAGTTGTTTCTGGGTTTCTAGTCTTTAATACCACAGGAGAGGGGAAATCGTCTACATGTCAATGGATAATATGCACTAATATAGGTAGAATTAGCTAAAATTATGAAAAGGAGGAAACCATAAAAATGCTATGTGATGATGTATTCCAGGTGGGATTCTTTTTTTTCTCTTTCTTTCTTTTGTATTAAAATATTTTGTGCTGGCTTAGAAGTACCACTCTTTTACTTGGCAATGGTTTTCTTTTTTCTTGGAATGCACTGGTAAATATAAGTTCATAAATAGAAGCATCAAGTATCATAATTTTTAGAAGCAAAATGCAAGATACTGTTAATAAAATAGATGATTTAATGTTATGAGACTATAGATACCAATGCAAGTACAGTGATCAGAAACAGTCCTTGTATAATACCATAGTTAAAGATAAAATATCAGGATCTGAGCGCATTTACTATCTAGAGGCTAATTAGGAAAACAATGTGAAATTATTACTAAAAAGATGTATGTGTGATTCTTTTTAGGACCTTGGAGAGTAAAGTAAAATCACAAACAAGTCAAGTATGTATCTTCAAAAGTTAGGTGCTATCAAGACCAAATGAATGGGGAAGATGAGATCTTTGATGCACGGGCATTAGCAATTATAGATCCCACCATCAAATCACTATTGCAAATACTTAGGGCAGTTTTTTTTTTTAAAGTTGTTCATGTATACTCTAGGTAAATATGCTTTGCCATACCTACAAATTCTGAATTCAGTTGTACAGTGAAGTAGATATTTGGGTTCTGTATAAAAATAGTAAATGCACAACAACTTCAAATTCTTATTAAAATCATGAAAGCCACAAGTATACCTGAAAGTCATACTTGTGAAAGAGAATAGAATAAACCCCAGAGGGCACAAAAATTACACCGAACTCTCTAGGAAGTTGTGTCAAACTTTACACAAAAAAATAATGTTGTCAGATTGTTAAATGCTCTTGAAATATGGTAATTTCAATTCAATGTGCTCAAAATAAAAAGTCAAAGACTTTTTCTTGAAAATGACAACTTAATTCTTAAACTGTTATGTAGGAAAACTAATGACTTAGAACTGGGAAAAAATTAAAAAATGGATATACATTAATTGATTTTCACCACCTTATATAAAAAAAAAATGTGTGCCAGTGACCATGATAATAACAGGTAAGTTGGCACATGTAAATTATCATAAATACAGGGTAACCCATTTTCAAGAATCTACCAATGTTTCTGTCTGATTATAGGGGTCATACTTCTTTCTATCAGGAAACATACAGCAAACTCGAAGAGTAGTGCTCAATAGAAAGATGAATAATATGGTGTGTGGTATGAAAAGAACTTGGATTTCATCTGTTATGTGATTCATAATATATACATGTTTACTGTTGGCTAAGAAATTAAACATTCATTTCAAATGAAAACTTAGGAGCTAAAAGACATTATAAGCTAATAAATGCTAGGATAGGACTGGGTAGATTGATATTGGGAAAGATATTTAGATATGCTAAGGATGAAAACATGCTTGAATATTCATGGGATGAGCCACCAGAGCCTGAGAGCTAAAGGAACAGAGGATGAATAATGTAGGAATCAAGGGCCATGAAAATGTGGGTTGGGATTGAACGTTGCTAAGAGCAGGAACCCTGCAGAAAATGAGGATGCTCATAGATTTTCAACTATGGTTTCAGAAAAGCAAATGATAACTGAGTAGGCTTCCTGCCTCTCAGTCTCAACCATACCCCCTGCTTTGTCTCTTACTGGCTCCCTGAAGTTGAGAACTTCACTTATGGTTTTCAGTGTTCCAGTGCCGTCATTAATTTCATGGTAATAGAAAATAAAACAAACACAAAACAGAACCCAATTTAAAGAGTTGTTATAAAGAGTAATGATATGTACTTCAACAGTTGTTGGCAAAGTAAGTATTTAATAAGGGTTGACAATTATTACAATCCTGTTTTTCCCTGAGAAATATGTTGTAGGTTTAAATGATAAGAAAAGGCAAGGGCTGGAGAGATGGCTCAGCCTTTAAAGGCTAGGCTCACAACCAAAAATATAAGAAAAGGCAAACATTTTAAAGAGGCAATAAAGAAAATGGCTGAGAATAAGAATAACGAGCCATTATTTGCTAGTAGGATAGCTCCAAGTTGGCAAGTTGGTACAAGTTGGCAACATAATTGTATACTTCAACAAATTAAACAGAATTCTTCTATATATATATATATATATATAAATAAATTAAGATGATTTACAATTAGCCATTACACTTTCTTATTTAGTATTTATTTTTCCAATCAATGTTCTGAGTTATTTTATTATCATTTCCTCATTTAATCTTCAATACAAAGTGGGATACCGAAAAAATCAATCCAGTAATTAAGTGTGTGTGTCACAGGGACCTCCACAAAGCATTCACTGACATCTGCTTAACAGCAGCCACAGCAATCTGTTAAAAAGAAGTTATGTCATTATTTTGTTACAAACCCGTCTGTGACCTTTAATAGCATTCGAAGTCACACACCTTAATAAGTTTCACAAGACCCTACACGATCTGGCATCTTGCTAAAACTCTGACCTCACACTGTTCTGCTTTCTTTCACAGCGTTCCAACTACCCTAGTCTTGATAGTGCAGAAACATCCACTAACTACAGGGCAGAGAAATGAGGCTCCTTTGAAACTTGTTAAAGTCAGTAGCATAGAAAGGATAGTTGAGCTAAGTAGAATAAAACTAAGTAATAAGAAGTAACAGAAAACTTTTTCCAATAATAAAAATATCCTAAGTTAATTATTTTCATCACTTTTAAGTATTCCATTACTTTTTCTGTACTGTAAAATTATGCTCTGCATACAAGATCACTGTGGGTCATGCTGCTCCCATTTCTGTAAATGGGAACTTTATTACTTCTCCCTTTTTGCAGCTGGAAGTACAAAAATATGAAGTCAGGTGCAGTCCTGATGACAGTCAACATTTTCCAAAATTATTTGACCTCAAAATTCATGTTTCGGGGACAATGCTTTTCTGAAATATTTTGGGGAAAGTAGCAGGGAATATATTTCTTCCTTTTTTTTTAAAGCCTCATACAGAATGATGGTACCTCATAAGCTAAGAATATAATCCAATTATTTGAATTCCTAAGTAAATTGTAATAGAAGAGGACTTCATGAGCTTAGCAATTTCGGAGAGATAACAGATCATTTCAGGGCTTTGTTTTTCATATTTTTTAATATGAAGATATTTGTGCAGCAATATCTTTTAGTTAGACTTTTATTTAGAAAATTTAATTATATTCATGATAGGGAATAATCTAAAAAGGTATTGTGACATTGAAGCTATAGGAAGTAATTTATTAGTAGTAGGTGGTTGGGGGGAGGTCTGTGTTCATCAGGATCAGGCCCATACAACGGCTTTGTGTTTACTAATAAGCTATTTCTAAGCCTAAAGGATGATGACTTAGGAATTCCAGTAAACAAAACCACTGTAGGAATGCAGAAAATAGCATAATTATTCTAAAATTAAATTAATTATTATGCAAACATTTTATTTAAACATTATTAAAATATTTTTATGGAATCGTATACTAAATTTAGTCAGAGAATAAAATGGCTTTTGAATATATTCCATACTGGTGGACATTTATCTATTCTCAACAGAGGTCTGAACAGATGTGGAGACACAGAAACCTGGGAGATATATGGGCCTTATAAAATGAACGTAGCTCATGCTTAAATTAAAATAGATGAATAAACTCAGGTGTAGAGAATGCCAGAAACTGAAATAATATGCTACTTGCTTGGAATATAATTTATGTATCTCAGTCCTTAGTAATATAACCTATGTACCTCAGTCCTTAATACTCACTTATGTATCTCAATCCTCTTTTCTGTTATCTCTAACCTAAGTCTCTATAACTTGTGTGCATTTGCCATCACTTCATGTGGATACACATTTTCTTTTACACAGATATGCAATTTACATTTGAGAAACATCTTACATTTCAAAATAAAAATGAAAACAAGTAGATGGAACTATGATTATATACAAATTAAGAGACTTTTATTTTAATATTTTTTCTTTGAAATTGTATCTTATGACATAACAAATGTTTGCCCCAACCTTGTAGCCCTCTATTCTCACTCTGAGCAGTCTTATTGTTTTTTTTGGACAATTTCAGTGGGAAAACTAAGAAATTTTAAAATCACAATGAGTCCTAGAATTTTGCAGAGCAACTCAAAATTTGCCTTTTGCTTTGATTTTTCATTAGTGCAATACTATATTCCTACCTACAATATGGTTACAAACATCAACTTAATAATTGTTCATAAAGGCCTTTGAGAACTCAGACATACAGCTTCCATTTTGTGTATTTTCTTTCTTTTGTTTTGCTTTTTCTTCAGTTCAGTACTAACAATTATATTCTTATCTATAATATAGTTACAAGCCTTGAATTAATGCTTAGTCATAAAATGTCTCTGATAACTCAGATATAGAGCACTAACACAGTATATTGTACTCCCAAGAGGCACTGCAACCTAACAATATGGAAAGATAAATATTTTATAATCAGTAATATCAGCAAACCTCTGGGCTCACTATGCCTATGGGTAGGTATACTGTCATTGAACCTGCTCTGTGCTCCAAGTAGACATTGTGTTATTAATTGCCAAAGTGACATGGAACTAATGTTTGAAATGGAAACCACACTCAGAGTCATATTTTCTTTATAAATAAATATTATAAAAGTTGTTGTAAATACTAAGCTAATTATATTCACTGGAGAAAGGCTGACTTGAACAAAAAATGTAAATCCTAAAGATTAACAATATGCATGAGCCATCTATTGATCCAATTCTCTCTGAAGTGCAGCCCATCAAACCCCTTCTGTCAGGTATTTGATGTGAAACTCAGGGCAAAAAAATCCAAAAGGGAAAAGCAGAAAAAGCTTTACTGCAAACACGCAACCCAGGGTCTGTAAAGCTTCATTGAATGCTGTTATGACAGTGGGTGTTTATCTTTGCATGAGATAGTTCATATCCATGTATTCCCACAACACTTTACTCACTACACATTTCAATTTACAATCAAAGGGCGCCTTAGATGTGGATTCATAAAGGGCATAAGAAGGCAGAGAGTTTATTTACCCTCAAGTCTATGCTTTCCTCATTATAAACCTTACAATGATGCCAAGACTGCTGGGTTTTCGTGACTGCCATTTCTTGCTTGCCCACCTCATGTTGGCAGTTTAAACACTGTAGTGAGGAAAGAGATGGAAGGGCAGATGATGAGCAAGAAGGTGTCAAACTTCAGATGCTGTTTTATTTCCTCTGCCAGGCCATATTGATGAGATGAAACATGATTTTTAAACTATCAAATATTCAACAAGTTATGCTTTTTTGATCAATAATTCTAAAGTTCTTGATCTAAGTGAAGTATTACTTGAAGAGACATAATTATTTTAACTGTGCTGATTGATTTTACAATAAGTTTTGAGGATGTGAGGAAGCTCCAGAATAACATATTTGTTCTAAAGACTTATTTTAGTCTTGAAAGTTTGTGTATGTACTCATGTGTGTGTGTGTGTGTGTGTGTGTGTGTGTGTGTGTGAGCAGGCGCATGCGTGTGCGCAGGTACTCATGGTGATCAGAGGTTTCTGCTGATATGAAATAGATTTAAAAGTGGTTATAAGCCACATGACATGGATACTGGTAATGGAATGCAGTCCTTCTAAAGAGAATCTGTGCTTGTAACTGCTAAGCCAACTGCCCAGCCAACTGAAGACATTAGTGCTAATTCAAAAGTTAGAGACTGATATTCAACTATTTGACTGCTTCCTGATTTAGGTACAGTATCATTTTCATTAATATATTAAATATATATTTATTTCAGTAAATTAATTAACAATATGTCTTATAGAAATTTATTGACATCTTTAATATGTTTCACACTTTCTGGGATTTTGACTCTACACTCTTTTTAAGCAAAGTATTTTTATGATAACTACTTGACTACATCTCAAATTTAGGTCATATCACTTCACAAAAATATTAATAGAGCCTCTACATCTGTAGTAGTCAGGTACTGTCAGAGCCTCTCAAGACATAACTATATTTAGGCTGGCTTGTCCTTCCTTCAGTCTCTGTTCCTGAGAGGCTCTGACAGTACCTGACTAATACGGATGTAGAGGCTCACAGCCATCCATTGAACTGGGTACAGTGTCCCCAATGAAGGAGTTAAAGAAAGGACTGAAGGAGCTGAAGTGTTTGCAGCCTCATAGGATGAACAACAATATGAACTAACTAGTACCCTTAGAGCTCCCAGGGACTCAACCACCAACCAAGGACTGCACATGGTGGGTCTGATTGTTCGGGCAGCATGTGTATAGTAGAGGATTGTAAATTTGATCATCAATAGAGGACAGGACCTCCGCCCTGTGAAGGTTCTGTGCCCCAGTGTAGGGGAATGCCAGGGCCAAAAAGTGGGAGAGGGTGGGGTGGTAGGCATGGGGAGGGGGGAGGCAACAGAGTTTTATTCTTGTTGTTTTTGTTTGTTTGTTTGTTGGAGGAGAAACTGGGAAAGGAGAATTTTACATGTAAATAAAGAAAATATCTAAAAAAAAAGAATTTCTGCTAAACAACTTAAAAAATATTAATAGAATCATAATAAAAATAAAACTTAAAAATATACAATATATCCATTCTGATTCCTATATATATGTGCACATGTTCTTGGCAATATTTTATAAATATTCTATTAGTATTTGACTTTATTCTGAACATACAGATCTGACTATTACTGCTTTACTATATCCAGTTTCATATATTTATTTATTCACAGTTTAAAATAAATTATAACTCTTTTTATCCAATGAGTTATAATGAAAAAAGTATAATCCTAGAAGTGTTATCTAGAATGTAAAGCATATATGCTAGTTTATAAATCATGTTATAACATAATACATATAATTAGTCTATAATACTCTAGTCTTTGAACTAAGTATTACTCTTTTCTAAATACTAATTTATATATGAGAACATAGGAGAAAATTGTGACACATAATAGTAATTTTTGTGATCAGGATAAAACCATGTCTTAATCTTTTGAACAACTTAAATTAAAAAAATATTGCACATTTGTTGGTGTTAGCAGTTGCAAGTGAATTCTGAGAGAAGAAAAGTATTAAGTGCCTTCTAATACCCCTCCTGCTTTTGAGGTAGTATTTCCCAGTGAACCTGGACCACCAGTTTTTAATTTGACTGACAGTCACCTAGCCTAGCAATCTTCCTGTCTTGCCAGCTTTCAATGCTGGAGTTGTAGGCATGTGAGAGACAGAAATCATCTTCATTTCCTTGGTGCAGGGAGACAATATCAGGTCTTCATGATTGCAAAGCTATTGCTCTTAACTGCTGAGTCATCTCTCTAGACACACTATTTGGTCTTGAGGATAAACTCCATCATACTTCAAATTTCAAGTAGTATTATTAGTATTCCTAATCTAAATCTAAGATGAAGAAATGAGTGGCAATTCCAAACTTGGTCAAAATTGTAAATACTCAGTCTAATTATATCTCACAGACTAAAATTCAGGCCAGTAATAGTTTACTTAGTAATCTCAGGTTTAGAACAGCTTTTCCAGCTACACTTAGCTATAATCTATATTTTCTGTGAATCTCTAAAGGTTCCCTAATGGGGAAAACTAATATGATGAAAGCCTTTGCTTTTTTTTTTGTCCTGATTATTGTTGTTGATTTGGTCAAGAAAAACCTCTATTGATAAAATGTCCTCATCAGATTGACCCTATGCAAGTCTACAGTGAGTTATATTGTAATTAATAATTGATGAGGGGAGGGACCACACCACTCTGAGTGGTGACAACCCTTGTTGGTGATACAGCATTATAAAAGAAGGGAGTGGGAGTTGGAGGCAGGGAAGCCACAGGCAACAAGTCAGTAAGTACTGTTCCTCCATAGATTGGGTTTTTGCCCTACTTCCCTCAGTGATGGAGTATAACTTAAGAATTATAAGCTAAAATAAATCTTTTACTCCTTAAGTGTGTGGGGTTTTGTTTGTTTGTTTGTTTGTTTTCTACATTAATTTAAACTCTAATTATGATTGTGTGCTATTTCTCTATACCGTTGGAGATAACAGATTCCAGTGTGGTTAAAACAGGCTAACGGAGATAAGTGATGTAAGGAGTCCTGTAGATGACATAAAGACACATAAGAAAAACAACGGAAGGTTTTTTTGTTTTTACATGGAATGAGATCAAAATTTCATGAACAGTTGAAAATATTGAAGGACTCAACAGCAGAAAAGGATTAGTCTTTGAGCAAGACAGTGCACATATGTCACCAGATTATATGATCAAACACAATCTATCACAACAAGCTAAAGGTGAATATATCTTTTAATAAACACTAGGCTAGTCAAACACATTTTAGAAACCAATTGACATTCAATTTTAAAATTTATAATGAGAAAAATTCTTAATAGTTATGTCATCAGACAATCTCTTCCAATAAAACAAATAAGAAACAAATAACAGAAAGAAAGGAAACCTACCACGAACATTGCTGATGAACATCTGAGTCACAAGTCTAAGATGCTGATAAAGCATTACTATTTTAGTATTACTTACAATGAAAAACAACTGACCATGGTAAACAAATAAGATTTTCTTAAAGAAATATCAACATATATTTTAAGTTAGTTTATTTTTCAACAAATGAAATTTTTTCTCAGAGTTTGATTTTACTATCTTAAATTATATGATAAATTATCTGAAAATTCAAGTGGTTAAATCATATAACAATGTCAAGTAGATATTTATAATTGCATCATTTTCAAATTTCAAAGTTGTATCAAGCTATTATATAACTTATAATTACAATAGTCAAAATCAACTAAATTAAGTCTATACTATACTATATATTTTATACATATAAGTACATGATCTAATTAAATGTCAAAGCCTACAATATATTATGTAAGATTAAAGTAATTGATAAATACAAATTATATTCTAAGTTGTTAAATAAAACTTATGAAGAACAATAATGAATTCACATCTAACAGAATAGACTCAACCTTAAATACAATTTCTAATATTTTGCCATATTTGATGTTAATAGCAAATGTAACCTGCATTCATAGTCAACAGTACTTGGTCAGTCTGGTATTTATATTTAACAGAGAAATAGCTCCTCAAAATACATTTTAGACTTTCTATTGTAAATTACTTTGTGGTTATTAATTACATTGAAAAGGTATAATTAGAAAAAATAAAAGCTAAACATAAGTAAACCATTCATTTTGAATCAGTTCAACTGATTTGACTTGAAGTATGATTGTCTCCTGGAAAAAAAAAACGGCATTAGCATTTCAATCAAAATGTTTTTTAATGTCTACTGGGCAGTAGCACTTACATGTTTATTACTTTTGTGTTACTATCTACTATTGCTTCAGAAGTTTAAGTAGATTGTCAGCTGTGTAAATCAACAAACTCATGACGTTCCACTGATGCTGTATAAAACTCTTGTGCCTGGTCAGCATTCTCAAATCCCAAAAGACTATGAGAAAGCTGATTCCATGCACAGGCACTAGGGTCTTTTACTTACAAGCAGGAGCTGAGGCCACCCCATCATCATTGACTTAGCCGGACCTGAGGGTGAAGCCCCAGCTCTCAGCAAAATAAGGTTTCATATGAAACAGCAAGCAAATGAGGGGGGTATCTAAACTGGCACACATATGATTGAATGATTATTGTAAAGAGAAAGGTGAGCGCTCTGAAGCAAAACCATGAACTATCGCACAGGGTCTGAAAGTACATTTGGAACAACCACGGAGCTAATCCTGATTGACGGCTGCTAAGTAGTAGTTAGGGGGTAGCTCTGGGGTTTGGCCAAGGACAGGCCATGTGGTCCGTCCTGGTACTTGAGTGCAGCTTGGGTCCAGCTACAGGTCAAGTTTTCAGGTTCCTCTTCTTTAAAAATGGAGGACAGTCCCAAAATGGATTAGGTTTGGTCTCTCGAAACACTGGAGTATGTCATTCTCTGCAAAATATGCTTTTGTAAGTTTTCATAAAGCTAACAACCATCATGTTTCCAAATGTTGGACAGATTTTTAAAGTTTATTTTGTTATTTATTTTGTGTAAGTGAGATAAAGAGAGAGAGAGAGAGAGAGAGAGAGAGAGAGAGAGAGAAAGAGAGAGAATGAGAGAAAGAGAGAGACAGAAACAGAAACACAGATAGAGAACATATTTTTATATGTGCATAACTATAGGTGCCTGGGGAGGCCAGAAAAATTTCACACCCCCTGGACCTATTTTTGCAGGTAGTTTTGAGCTTCTGAAGTCTATGATAGGAACCAAACTCATTACTTTCAGGAGAGAAGCAAATGCACTTTCCTGTTGAGCCAGGTTTCTTGCTCTGAAATCTTAAAACTGACTGCTCCAGACACTGCCTCTTACTTGCAGTAGCAGGCGTTATATTTTTCATTATGTTCCATTACAGTTTAAATTATATGATGTGTTCAGTTTTGAATTAATTCTTTGAAGAATGATTCCTGATGAATTTCTCAGAAATATTTCAATAGAGAGGTAATTAAAATATATTGACTCTCTTAACATTGGTCATAAACAGGATGCAAGTGTTAACTATTTTAAATAAATCTGAGACAAGAGCTTCCCATAAAATTCCTAATCGTACTTTCAAGTAGATGTTTTAATGTATGTTGCTATAAATCATGTTAAGATAGCTATGTAATAATACTTTTAAAATTATACCTTCATTTTGGGAATGTTTGATGCTAGGAATGCATTCCAAAGTCTTGAAAATACCAGACAAATGCTGGAATATTAAGCCATATACCCAGCACTTGTGTCATTAAATTTACGTTTATTTGGTAACTAGTTAGACAAAATGTTGAATAAAGCATTAATATCTAGAATATGGTCATATGTGTGCAAACATTAAATATATAAAGACAATAACTCAAACAATGAATAAGTTACTCTACTCATCCAACTTTTTTAAAAAAATTAATCCAATAAATGCTTGATAAGATAGTCCACATACTTCGTTACCAGGGAAATAAAAATAAAAATATTTGAGATTCCATCTAATCCTAGTCAGAACTGGAATCACATAAACAAGTGACAACAAATGCTAATGATGTGGGAAAATAGAAGCCCTCATTCACTGCTGGTAGAAACGGGGACTTGTGCAAACACCATGGAAACCAGTTTGCGAGTTCCTTTAAAATCTAAAGACAGAACAATTATATAGTCCAGCCATACAAGCATAGACTGGGTGCCTAAACAATTGTAATTCTCTGCAACACTGAGATACTTGCATACCCATGATAATTTATATTTGTCACAGGAAATAGAAAATGGAATCATCTCTATCCTTTTTTCATTTTTTCCTTTTTTTTTTAAATTTAGCATTTTCATTTTGGCACCTTATTTTTTTAAAAGATTTACTTATTTATTTATTTAATGTGAATGAGTACACTGTAGCTGTCCTAAGACACACCAGAAGAGGACATGAGACTACATTAGGGATGGTTGTGAGCCACCATGTGGTTGCTGGGAATTGAACTCAGAACCTCTGGAAGAACAGTCAGTGCTCTTAAACACTGAGCCATCTCTCTAGCTTTGGAATCATTTTATGATCTATCAAGAGAAGGAAATTTATTGTACATATATACAATGGGATTTTATGCAGCTACAAAGAAAAGTATAATCATGAGAGTTTATTAAAGGAAATTGATATATGTGGGATTATATTTAAACCTGTGTATAAATGGGTGAAATTATGAAATAAGAAGGGATTTATAAAGGGAAAGACAAGATCTTAAGGGAGCTAGGATAGGGCATGGGGTAATAAGAGTAATTAGATATGTGTAATTAGAATGTAGAAAGAGTAGGTATCATTAGGAAATAAGGAGACCTGCTTCTGTACCAGGGCACTGAGAAAGACATGATAAGGTAAGGCAACTGACTAACAATAAATAACATGGACACTGTAAAAGTCCATAAGAAGTGTTAATTTGTATACTAAGATAAAAAGTTATTTAATGCACATAAAATGATTGTTTAGAAGATAATCTACTCATGTATTCTAATTCTTGTTCTCTTCTCATAATAAAAGTATCGAATATAACTGAGGATTCTGAAATTCACAAAAGACCTTGACTCTGTAAAATCTTTCTGATCAAGAAATCTTAGCAATCTTTTTGTTTCAAAAACAAAACACAACAAAACAAACAAACAAACAAAACCCAGCCCACTTACATGCTTTGTATAGGCTTAAGAGAAAAGCAGTCTATGTATACATGATTTCCAGGAGACCACAAAAATGGACTCATCAGGTTGTGTTTATATATGTGTACATACATACAGCTAAGAATGGAACAAAAATAAAAACAGGCTATCAGTTTAAGAAAGGGGAGCTAGGGAACAATTGAAGGGAAGGTTCTACCAAGGAGCTTGTTGAAGGAAAATGAAATGGGAAAGTGGTGAAATATATTTTAACTCAAAATGTATAAAAAAGAAGAAATGAGTCTTCATTGACCTCTGACATGACTAGACAAAGTCCCCACACATCCTATTGTTTCCTCATCTTTGATTGGCTGGATCATTTACTCCACGGACCAATGAGTATGTAATATGCTCTTACTTGCGCAAACTTTGGGAGGCCTTGAAAGTTCTAACAGCCTAATCTCTCTTTCTTAACCTGAGTATTTAAAACGAAATAGTATAAATGGCATAGCCTATAGGTATCATTTACTTATTTTTTTATTACAAGAGGCTGGGAAGTCCAACATCAAGATATAGACGCGTCTATATTAAAGATGATTTGGGGGTCCACAGTATGTTGTCATTATTATAGCCCCTTTTGGTGACAGGGGAGCGGCCCCCTGGAGCCTGTGTCTTCATGTTCTTCATTGATCAGGGCCCACTCTCATAATATGTTTTCTCACAGACCCTACTTCCCAGCAAGTCACTGGTGATTAGATTTTAACATACATATTAGTGAGTCTATATATTTACACACCATTCTCCGTCAGGTTCTTTCTGATAAGTTTCTGGACTCACAGTACAATATACCCTAAGGGGCTTCTCTGCCACACAACATGCATATCAAACTTCCAACAGCCAGATAGATTACATATGTATAAAGTGCTCATTCACCCTAGAACATCCCATCCTTACTGTGTAAATGGCACCATAACAATAGTATTCTTTGTTTGTGACAGTGTGTGATTTAGTCCCTTTGACCTGGAATTGCTCTGTAGCTGGTTATTAATCTGGAATTCCTGATCATAAGGCCTCCATATAGTGAATGTTGGAATCACAGGGATGCACCAACACACTCTCCCCAAATCAGTGATCACTAATGAATTATGTCAAAAATACAATGAATCAGCACTAATTTAAATGAATGTGATTTTTCTAGTTGAGAAATAATTTTTTTTGTTTCTGTTTTTTGTTTGTTGTTTTTTTTGTTTTAGTTTTTTTTTGGTTTTTTTTTGTTTTTGTTGTTGTTGTTGTTTGAGACAGGGTTTCTCTGTGTACTCTGGAACTCACTCTGTAGACCAGGCTGACCTCAAACTCAGAAATCCACCTGCCTCTGCCTCCCAAGTGCTGGGATTAAAGGTATGCATTGCCACTGCCCGGAGGAAAAAAAATTGATAAATACATTTTATTGTACCTTTAGTATTTAAATTTTCTTTCTTACATTATTTCTTAGCATTTTTTCAAGATCTAAGTAAGCTATTATACAAGCCATGTACATAAAGTATTCATTCCTCATCTATTTAACTATTAATATAATTAAATAAACTTAAATGAATATTACCACATTCATTTAATTAAATGAGACTCTTTGTTTAGATAATCAACAATTGTCTGAACCACACATTTTCAGAAATTTTGTTTGTTAATATTTCTTCAGTATTATTTCCTCAGAATTTACAATATATTTGATTTTGTGCATAATTTTAAAGAGGGAAGACTTCATTAAGAAATAGAATAGCCTCATCTGGGTGAAAATGTGGAAAATAAAACACGTAGGACCTGCGCTAGCGTGTTGGACTTTTGTCTTTTATTATCTACTGAAATATTAAGTGTGGCCAGCCCTCCCCGCCAAAGCCGTGGAGCCCTTGTGCCCCTGCCCCCATATTAATTCTGATTGGTGAATAAAAGTGGCAGAAGAGCTATAGATGGAGTTTAGTTTTCATGGACTTGGGGGAAGAGGATTATTAGGAAGTGAAGAACATGCAGGAGAGAAGTAGCCATGTGTTAAGTAGAGAGCTCGGCCCTGGCGGCTGCCCAATTGGAGCTAAGAGTAACCCAGAAAAATCATAGTAAGTAGTAATTAATAATTGTGGATTCTTGATAGGAAAGTAGATTCCAACAGAACGAGGGGAGGCAGCAGATGTTGTTTTGTTTAAAGTTTATTGTAAATATAAAGCCTGTGTGTGTTTTTTTATTCCAGAACTCAGTAATCAAAAGGGAAGTAGAAACCCTGGCCAGGATTGAAATAGTTACTACAATACCAGTGTTGTTGAAGATCTGAGTCTTGATGAAAAATAATAGAAGCATAGAAATAGAAATAGGAATAGAAATAGAAATAGAAATAGAAGCATAGAAAGGGGACAAAACAGCTTTAATGCTTTGAAACAAGGGTATGAGGATCATCTCAGGGGTGAAAGAACAGTGTTGCCTAGAATCACGGAGTTCATTGCCGTTCTCTTGTCTTTTACACTCTGACTGATGTGCCCTCAAGAAAGCTCTCAGTAGCCCAGGAAATCTGTGTTCCTCTACTGTACATAATTAGGAGGAAGATAAAGAAGAAAAGCAGCTTGACAGCTTCTCAACCCACTTCACTGTGATACGGTTGGAAATCAACCATTCACACTCAAAATAGCAGTAAGAAATTGAGTTAGCAACTGAAGCAGGATAAAGACAGATTTCTATGTAGAAAAATGAAATCTGGTCAGAGGGCTCATGCATGAAGTCACTTTTAAGCACGTGCTAAATTGCTTAGCCAACAGAAGAGGACACAGAATTTCGGTCCACATGATTTAAATTATGTGCAAAACTCAGTGGAATTCTGGTCCAATCATGTTATAAAGTCTAGTGAGTCAAGCAGAATACTATTTATTCAGAAGAGCATTTACAAATTTCAAACTTTAGATTCTAAATGATAGGAGAAAATGTTAGATCTCGTTTTAATATTTGGAAGCAAAATAAGTAGATTTATTTGTTGCAAAATATGGATGATATATTAAAGATCATTCTTTTTGTGGAATATTTGACAGATTGTGAGTTATAAAAAAATGCTCATGTCCCCTATTACTAATAAAACCGATCAGCAAGTGTCTCCTAATAAATGGCTAATGTCAGTACAGTACCATGAGAATACTTATAAACATACTAAAATAAAAATAAATTGCTTCAACACTCTGATCCACTGTCATAATTTCAAGTTTGATAAACTTAAGCTAAGTTCTATTAAGTATGCTAGTGAGTCAACTGAAAATATTTTCTTCATTCATTAAGATAACATAATATGAAATCTAAAAGTTGTTAAGGTTTTGAAATTATCAGCTGTCATTCCTAGTCACAACTGTAGAATCCAATGACCTAGCTCAGTCAGGGCTTCTCAGATTTTCTGACAATGACTTACATAGTGGAGTACCCTAATACAGGTTTCTAACTTAGTTTTCATTTGAGTTCTTTCTTTATTTTCTGTTCTTTTTCTTTAATGTGTCTTCCTGAAACACAATACAAATTTCCCTTCCAGGTTCTGTTCCTCATATCTGCAATTATCCTCCTTATGCACAACATGAGAATGCAAAACCATACTATTCTATGAGACTCACTCTAATTTTCTGTAGCCCATCAACAGTAAAATCTTTACTTAATATTTAATTCAAACCATCTATGTTTGGTTCAGAAGTATTTCCCAAGAAAGCATACACTAGTAATCTAACAAAAAATAAAGGACAAATTTAGATTATTTTTTTTTAAAATTTCTGATTCCTGATTAGGACTCTCATGTTTGAGTCTCTCTATGAGAATTAGACTCTCCCAGCGGTGAGCATCTTACACTTTGTCCATTTTTAAATGATTAGCCCTGATACTATATACACACAAAAAAACAAAGCAGACTTAGAGGTTTGTACTTACATTTTTACACACACACACACACACACGCACGCACGAAAAGAACCTTTCAACTTGAGAAAGGAAGACATGAAAAGAGATTTAGGCAGAAAAGAGAAGGGGAGAGTAATATAACTCTATTCCATATTTCAATTAAAAACATATTTTTAAAATGTTGTAGATGGAATATGTAACAAAGTACAGTGAAGTTTATTCATGAAACAGAGGATAAGTATAGTTGCTACCACATAATTGGCTACGAAGTAAACAGATGGTGCCAGCAATACCTTACGACGGTCATTTGCTCTATACTCTACTTTTTCAGTTTTATGACTGAATAAGAATTAAAAAATATTACTGGATATCTACAATACTATAAGAAGGATATAATGCTGCCATAGGAACAGACGCCAAAAATGTTCACTGAGAATGGTTGGAGACAAAAGATATTTAAATTATAGGCAATCTCCATAGATTGAAATTAAACTTACCCCATTTACTAAACAATAGCCTGAAACACTATTTGGTCCACTTTGATAAATAAAGTTTTATCATGTCGAACCTGCCATTTTGAACTTCTGTTTTTGGGTATCAAGAGATGCCTTTCTTTTGCAAACCCATGGCTCTCAGACCCTCCAGTTTTTCCACAATCCAGTGACTAATAACAAAGAGAACATTTTGCTCTGAACCCACTTATAGCCAGGAAAGTCTTAGAATATATATATTGGTTTTTCAAGAGAATACTGAATTCTTGTCTTTTGAGTTTTTGGGTTTTGGACTTTCTTACCTCACCTCACATGTTTCTGCTTCTCTCTGTCTGTTAAATATTAGAGTGATGGGTATGCACCACCAACAAAGCTGGCAGCCTCCACTGCTGTTGGCTCCAAGTTTCATGTGCTGTGCATTCTCTCTCATTTCTGTCTCTCTGTCTCTCTGTCTTTCTGTATCTGTCTGTCTCTTTGTCTCTCTCTGACTCTTGGGCTCTGTCTTTCTGTCTCTCTGTCTCTGTCTCTCTCTCTCTGTGTATGTGTGTGTGTGTGTTTGCATTTCTTACTGAGTGCATTTAATGGTGCCTGCATATTAGTGAATATGGGACCATCTACTGGAATATCGGTTTCCACTTTCAGTGCCGAGACTCCTCAAAATCCTAATCTTTCTTATCCAATGGCTATCAATTGCCACGCTTTCCTCAGGTATGGATGAGTCTTCATAGTTCCTCCCCTACAAGAAGGTTGTTTTTAGAAGTCAGATACTAAGATATTTACAGGAACAGTAAATATTTCCACTAGCTTTGTTTCCTTTTAACCAAAACATCATACAAATTGTCAACTAGGTTTGAATAGCAGCAACTTGGTCTCTATTCTCATCCAAGCTTAGAGGATGTGAGTATAGCAGACTGATTTATCATTTATAAGTTTCTTTGTCCTGATTTCAACTAAGTTATTCTGACAAGGATCATTAGAAAAATATAAAATTGACTCTCTAGTTATATCCTTCCCAAGTGAGGACCTCGCATCTATAATTTTTTGAATAACTGTTCATCTGAAAGATTGTATTATAGTACGAAAGAAATTCAGTAATAGAAAGCAATTTATACATGTCAGTGCTCATAATGAAAGTGCAACAGGATATATGATATATTAGTATATAAAGCACAATCCCATGTAGGGCATATATATATATATATATATATATATATATATATATATATATATATGTGTGTGTGTGTGTGTGTGTGTGTATGGGATAGTGGTGGTGTGTATGTATGTGTGCACATATGTATATATGTAGCATATGTATGTTTGTGCATACATATATACATAAGTATATACATATATACACATACATAAATATATACAGGCATATGCATATATTTATGCATGTATATACACATATATGATATAGATATACATACACCCCTAGATAGATAGATAGATAGATAGATAGATAGATAGATAGATAGATAGCTATAGATATAGATATATAGATATACATATATCCTTGCATGGGATAAGGAATGTGTCAAAATCTTTAATTCTATGACAAAGAAAGTTAAAAACTCTACAGAAACATGGAATACAATTAAGGTAGTGGCTTTCCCTCGAATCTAAAACATGAATGGCATCAGGCTCATATGTCAGCAGTTTTGTATAAAGTGACTTGAGAATTTAATGATATGTTTGGGAAGGACATTGAATTATTCAAAATACTTATATGATAAATGGTTTACAAGTTTTTAAATATAACTGCATATATTAGAAAAATACTTGTCCGTTTGTTCTGGGATGGACATTTGCATCTTTGCAAACATCTCTCCTGTGAAATGGTCAGTACTAATGTGCACACATAAGCAGATGGGAGCTTCGGGAGGTAATTAGAAGGTAATTCAGCACCTCTTAATGTCTTCAAGAACAGACTCTAAAGCTTTTTAATTTTTCTGCAAATGGAAGAAGACACAGTACCAGAATGGTCATCCACAACCTGAGCAGAACTCTTAACAGAATTAGACTGTACAGATCCCTCCATCAGTGACTTCCAACCTCCGGGTCTGTGGGAAACACTCTTCAAAGGACTTTGTTAAAGATTCATATGCTTCCCTTTCTATGGGAGTTTTTCAAGTATTTAGTGCACACAGATCACATCTTAACACCGACATAGCAATGATTTCAAACATGTTACCATTCTACCACTATTATATTAAACATACAACTGAAGCTCAAAACAATTACGTTTGTAATTGATTGTGTGTGTGTGTGTATGTGTGTGCCACACCTTAAGACATGAAAGCTAGAGAAAAACTTTTTTTTTTGTATTAGTACAGATTAGAGTTTATTTAGGGTATGAGCAGGGTAGTAGAGGCAGAGAAAGGCAGAGAGGAGAGCTTAGAGAAGTAGGGGATGGCCATGACCACATGGAGAGAGGAGGAAGGAAATGGGGAGAGAGGAGGAACAAGGGGTAAGAGGCAATGTGGAGAAGCAGGAACAAGAGCAGAGAAAAACTTTTGGGAGTCATTCCAATATATGTCTCAAAATAATATATGTAAAACTCCGTTTGTCAGACTGATCCAAAAAACCTCCTTTATCCTCTGGGCCATTCAGCCTGTACTGGAATCAATGATTTCTAACATGACATATTTGCATATTCATGTCCAGGACCTAGAATAATACCACTTTCCACAAGCAGAGCTCTCACGACTAAGTTTCTGACAGGAAAACACATTAGGACAGTGATTATGGAAGCTGACCACCAGGGTAGCTCAGGAGAAGTAAAGTGTATGATCTGCAGCTGTGGAGCAGATCTTCACTTGCATCTTCCACAGCTTGCTTGTTCTGGTTGCACTGGCCAGCTCACAGTTAAGTAGTGACTTCTGGTATATGCCTCATGGTTACCCTAGAGACCCATGTTGCAAGCTGGCCTCCTGCTTTCTCAACAATCCCCTGCCAAAATTCTCTCATCTGGATTTCATTTTTCTGATTGTGGATAATCTCTAAGTTTTGTTACTGTATTTGTTATTGCTGACACAGTATATTACTGTGCCCAGGATGGTCTCTAACTCGCTCCACAACCAAGGATAATTTTGAATATCTGAACTTTTCCTTCACCTCTAAAGTCTCGAGAGTACAAATATACACCACCACACTCAGTTCTGTAAGAGATAGAACCCATAAGTGATAGAGTGTATGCTGGGTAAGCGCTCAACCAAGCTCACTTCATCATCTTTCCCACATTTATACTTTATTATCTATGGGGGTTTTACCATAAGTCATAAAGATTTCTACTTACCCAGTTTTGTTTTGAGAGACAGCATTACCAAACAGTCCTTCTACTAGAACCTTGATAAACTATCCTAATTTACTATATTTGTCTACATATCTGTCTTCCTTATTAATCATTCTCTCCATTTTCCTCTCTGTCCTATTAACTATCGAATCAAGGTTCATGATTCAGCATCTGGCATCTTGGTGATACTCAAATTTTATTGGGTATTTGAAGAAAGCGTTAGCTAAAATTGTGCTCAGCAGTGTTCTATCAGAAAGCTTATTAAGTGAATGACAGTTTTCCCCTGATTCATAAAATGGTATAAAGGCTAAATGCAAAAGCAGTGCCTGGCCAGAAGGTATAAATGACATTAAATTTAGTGTTCATGGTTCACTACAATTATGTTGGAAATATTCTACTTTTTTCTGGCATCAATACTGGTATCAAATGATACCTCATGCTACGACCCTTTTATTTCCATGTGTGCATATTAATGTTTTTCAATTTCTTTTGGTTCTATGTGCACATATTCTTCTTTGTAACCATAAAAGACAGATGCTGATTAAGCTGCATCTGTTGTAATCATATTGCAAAGCCTGATGCAGACAAAGCTGTACACAAGATAGTCTTTAGACTATAGAATTTGATAGTTATAGTTGGTATCAGTCAAAAGTAATAAAAATGATTTCTGGTTGAATAATAAAATTTATGTTTTCATTATCTTTCTGGTACACCTAAAATGACCATGAAATAAACTAATTCATTATACTTTATGGAATAAACTGAATTTATTTCACACACCATCACTAGCAATCTTACTTTAATAGATTTATAAATTACCAAATAACATTCCTGAGGGTGGACACAGAAATAAATTCACCATGTAAGATTTTATCTCTTCTCTTGCATAGGATCCCTTTCTATTTGACCTTACACATTATAGAATAACTTCAGAATATATTCGTTCATCATAATTACCAAGAACTTTCCACTACTAACTGCATTAAAATAAATAATTTTATGTGCTTGAATTATCTTGAGAACTATTTTTAAACATTTTATTAAAAGAATTTATGTTGTAATTGAATACAATTTTCTTCAATTTAATGATTTCCTCCAGACCTTACTTCAGATATTGCCCATTTGTTGCCAACTAAGCAGTCCAGTACATTGTAATTAGCTGTGGGCACTTAGGTTTAGATTCTACTACAGAACTGTTGAAGACAATAATGAACCCTCAAGTCTAAAAGGTGATAATTGATTCTGGTTTCTTCAAATTCATAATTCTTTCTTTTTTTTGTTTTGTTTTCTTTATTTTTTTCACAATTCTTATAGTTGTAAAGAAGACAAGGTTATTAATGATGAGGGGAAATAAAGTAAATTATGCCATTAATAAAGACAATTTATTAGATTTAATCAAATATGTTCAGAATACATAAAGGACAACACACAAACCACAAGAAACTCAAGAAGAAGGAAGATCAAAATGTGGACATTTCAATCCTTCTTAAAAGGGGTACAAAATACCCACAGAAGGAGTTGCAGAGACTAACTATGGAGCAGAGACTGAAGGAAGGACAAGCCAGCCTAATATAGCTATCTCCTGAGAGGCTCTGACAGTACCTGACTAATACCGATGTAGAGGCTCACAGCCATCCATTGAACTGAGTACAGGGTCCCCAATGAAGGAGTTAGAGAAAGGATCAAAAGAGCTGAAGGGTTTGCAGCCTCTTAGGACGAACAACAATATGAACTAACTGGTACCCTCGGAGCTCCCAGGGACTCAACCACCAACCAAGGGCTATACATAGTGCGACTGATTGTTCAGGCAGCATGTGTATAATAGAGGATTGCAAAGTCGATCATCAATGGGAGGAGAGGACCTCAGCCCTGTGAAGGTTCTGTGCCCCAGTGTAGGGGAATGCCAGGGCCAATAAGTGGGAGAGGGTGGGTGGAAAGCATGGGGAGGGGAGAGGCAACAGGGATTTGTTCTTGTTGTTTTTGTTTGTTTTTTTGAGGGGAAACTGGGAAAGGAGAAATCATGTGACATGCAAATAAAGAAAACATCTAATAAAAGAAAGAAGACAAGGTTATTAATGATGAAGGGAAATAAAGTAAATTATGCCATTAATAAAGACAATTTACTTTATTAGATTTAATGAAATATATAAATTATGATTAATTTAATATGTATAATCTTCCTTCTTTTATTTGGCTACTTGAAAGTTTATGACTTTCTAAATGCCAGATACCTTTCACAGTCATCATTTTCCAGCTGGGTGAAGTAGCTGTAATTTTGTTTAGTGATATTCCTACATAGCATAATCACTTATTTCTTTAAATATTCACAGGTTTAGTGGTTTTCCTGGAAACTCTGTGTGTGTGTGTGTTTGTGTATGTGTATGTGTGTATGTGTGTTTCTGTGTGAATATGTGTGTGTGTGTTGTATTTTTGTCATGTTATGGGTTTTTTGCTTTATTTATTTTCTCTTATTATTAATTTTAGATGCCAGTTTGGTTTTTAGTGGGATAGAACAAAAAGAGTATAAATTTGAATGGTTTTGATATTTGTGAAATATGGAAGGAGTTGTGGGAAATTTGTTTTCAATTGAAAATTTTAAAAGAATTGAGATTAAGTAGTTCAAGGTATGGTTCTTTAAGGAACACATATTTTATTAATTTATTAAAATTTTATCAGAATATTTTATAATAATCAAATTATTTTATACTATTAATTAATTGAGAAAATATCTATATTATTCCTTGCATATTATATATTAAAATTTATAAGACCTTCTTTGTTATATCTCTGTATTATTGTCAATTTTCTTATCTTTTTTATTTATATATGTGTGTGTCTCAAACAGCAATATAAAAGCAAATGAGACTATCATATTTTAGTATGTATATGAATTAGTGTATAAGATCATATATCGTGTCTATAATCTGAGATAGTATAAATTTGAGTAGTTTTGTATAATCACATTTCCATATCATGTTCAATTATTTAATGAGATCTATCTTTCTTTCTAAAAGTAAGACAAGATAATTTTATCATATTTTCTGCAACTGTCTTTCAAGTCTAGATTGATGAGACTAACATTTTTAATACATTTTGATACTCATATTCTAATTTGTGCTTCTTAGTCTGTGTAAATATGAATATAGATTATATGAAATCCATTTAATTTCAAGAAGTTTGATGGCATCTTGTCAATTAATACTCAAGAATAGATTTTAGCTTTACAGTTACTTTTAATTATTTTATTTATTGTGGCCATGTCAAAATTATATAGAGACTTACATAACGCTTTCAACAATATGTTTTAATATCATTCATTCTAAAATCTTCACTGTTATAGTATCACAGAAACTATAACCTATATAGATGTTATGGCCAAAAGTATTCTGTTCTTTTGTATCATGTTTCTAACAATTGTGGAAATATGTGCAAATATGCACTGAATGTGTGTTCCTTTCAGTTTATGTGTTTTACGACTTGTGTATTTCCAAATTTCTTTCACTTCTTTTGTTTTTCCTAAGAATATGGAAGTATTAACCTTTACTGTCAAGAGTATTACAATCAAAATATACACATATACAATGCTTGCTGATCTGGGAATTACAGGGTCTCTAATTTGGTAGAGTTCAGATACATCCGTGTGTTTTCATAGCTTCCAGGGTGTTCTAGCATGTGCTCAGGATATGTAATGGACAACTTCTCTAGCCACAGCCTGTTAGCTTTCAATCTATTTAGAGGATATTCTGGTGGCCTTTTCAAGTTGTTATTACCTGTGTCCTGCTGGAATGATTGTTGGTTGGGATGACTCAAAACCATCTGAGGTCAGAGTCTGTTCTCCCAGGATTCAGTCATATTCTTCATAATCGGACTCATTTCTAAAATCACTCAGAGCAATAATGCTCTCTTTATCTAAGTCGTACAATTTTTGCCCTCAAGTAGCATCAATCAATCTTTTAGAGTTGAAAAAGTCGATAGCTGAGAATGCTATTCAGGGTTAAAAATAATTTAAAACTTCCCATTTGGTCCAGTATGTAGATAGTCTTAATAATGTTACACAGCCACTGATACAAATGTTACATGGGTAAAGTGGACTCCTTCAACAAGTATGGGTAATTATGGT
Organism: Mastomys coucha; assembly: GCF_008632895.1. Classification (NCBI taxonomy): domain Eukaryota; kingdom Metazoa; phylum Chordata; class Mammalia; order Rodentia; family Muridae; genus Mastomys; species Mastomys coucha. The sequence goes on along the minus strand of NW_022196896.1, from coordinate 57,224,191 downwards.
CACCTACGACAGACTAGCTTTTGTCAATCACTGGTTTCTTTCCCCTTTGCACGTTCCTTTGATGAATTCTTTTGTTAAAAATACCCTATGCTCTTGCCTTCTTGCTCTTGCTTTGTCCTCTTGTCCCTCCCCTCTCTCTCTTCACATGCTCATGGTCAGCTTCTATCCCCCTCTCTCTCTCTGTTTCTCTCTCTCTGTGTGTCTCTCTCTCTTTCTCTCTCTCCCTCTCTCTCTCTCCCTCTCTTGTTTCTACTACTCTCTCCATGCCCTGAATAAATGCTATTCTATATTTAAAAAAAAAACCCTCTGCATTTCTTTTTGTACATTTCATTATTTTTCTATCTTTAGACAATGTCATTATCCTTTATATGGTAATTGACTCAATGGTTAACTCCAAGATATATCTAATTTGTAAGTCTTGGCTTTTTTTTTAAAACTCAAGTGTTGGTATGTATTAAATTATGGCTTTTAAATGCATTAAAGATAATATAATAATTTTATTCTAAAGTGTCAATATTTATAATGCCATTTTAATTGCTGCCTTTCAACTTTTTAAATTAATATGAAATTTTAGATGGTATTTTAAAATAGTATGAGGCTAAAAATATATTTCAAACTACTTCTGAGCTGATTAAGTGTCAAAATAAGTATCATAAGTGTAGTTCAATAATTTTAAAGTGGTGAATCACATCATAAACACTACTTCATAATGAAGAAATCTCAATCTAGAATTTGGTAAATTTTCATCAGGATGTAACAACTACCTATGTTATTGAATTAGGTATGTTGAGCTGTTGTTAATCAATAAGTCTCTGACACTCTCAGAACAATACAGAATCGTGTTGCTTCTCTCATTCATTCACTACACTGTTTTGTTGAAGGATATCAGGAAATTCAGTTGAAACTGAGTTAGAAGCTTTCTTTTTGCTTGTGAGCTTTCACAGTACCAGCAGAGCCACATGATTCAATAGGACCCACCTCTACCTGAGGAGTTATGCATAGCAAATCCCTTATGGTAATCTGTTGGAGGCAAAGAAAGTGACTCCAATCCATATACCTTTGCAAGCACTGGGTCCAAACTTCCAGAGTCTAACCTCATGATTTATCTCCCTTGCATATTTAAGCACAATACAACTTTGGAAAGATGTAGAAATAGCTACATGGAGACTTCCTGGCAAAGGATTAAAGCACCTATGACCTTTATACTTACAATGAATTCCATTGGTTGATCAAACAGGGCTTAGAGCAAAGGCCTAAGGAAGAAGGATTTGTAATAAGCAGAAGGATACATTAAACTGAAGGAGGATGCAAAGCACATGAGACCAATTTCATAAGAATGAGTTCTATTCATGAAGAAAATAAATAAGCTAAGGTTAAAGGCTTAAACAGAGCTCAGGATATTGGGAAATTCAATAAAACCAACTCTGTAGAATAGCTAAATATAACCAGGCTAATGGACAACATTCACTCCAGTCTTGTGACCAGACATTGGACATTTTTCATCCTTTGGAGAAAATGGGTCTATATGTTTAACCAGTCTGGTTTCTCCTCTGTTTTTTTCAGCTGTGATTCCCACAATGCTTATGTAAGCAAACCTAATTAAACGTGGAGGAAACCAAGGAAGGCAGAATGTGAAATCTGAGAGGGGAAGAAGTCAGTAGGTGAGGAATGGATGGGAATACCACAATGGAATAGAGATTTAATATGGTCAAGATATACTATACACATGTATGGGAATGATAAAAGAAACCATTGTCACTTATATGTGTATGCTAAGAAAATGAAAAAGAAATGAAAAATAATTTCAATGCATAATTTTCATAATTTTCCAAATGTAATGTCCCTTTTTATTCTCTTAGTCTATTAAATCCATTCATTTATGTGAGGAAAAGGAGTGAGGAGGAAACATTAGGTCATAATGTGTCAGCACCACACAACACACAGCACAGTGAAAAGCACCCAATACAACCTGAAATACTGTGAAAAGTGGACGGGTTAATATGTGCTAATGGGTACCTGGCTTTTACTTTGCTGCTTTCCCAAGCAGTTGTCGTTAATGTGTTAATGGGAGAGTACCATGGGTTGGAGACAACAATGACAGCAAGTAACATATGTGAAATACTCAACATTGAGAAGCAAAAATGATTGTGAACAACACTCATGGTCCTTCACAATCTCCTAGCAAGATTCTGGAGATAATGAGGTATTCAGTTACTAGTCTGTTTACCAAAAAATTCTGAGAATGTTTTATTTTAAATTTCTGAGAGAGTACACTTAATAAATATGATTTATATGTAATCTGCTTGTCTGCAATGAGATGGAATAAATACTATGCTAATTAAGTGACTCATTTCTATAGTCAGTTCTAAAAGTTTCCTATGGTAACTCTTAAAAATAAAATGTGGTGTGATTTTAACAGTCCTCTGCATGAAATACAGTTTAAATACTTTAATTTTGTAAAAATGTGATATTAATTGGCTAAGACTGCCAAGGCAATTATAATATCTGTGGGTGGTTTGAAGCTGATGCCGATCAGTGATGCTTCATCGAGTTTAATAAAATGATACTGTTTTATTTTGCCTGAATAAATCCTAAGCAAGTGAACCATGTATATGCAGTGCAACTGCTTCCTCAAGAACTTGCAGCCTTTATCCTGATTATCCAACATGAACACTAGAAGGATTTAGATAGACTTTATCCACCTTCTCCAGTTTATTGATAAGAAAATGACAGCCTGGAGATTTTGACTAACTTGTCAAACATTTGCATAATGAGCTCCAAGTTGAGAGGGACCCTTGAGATTATATCTGAAACTTCATGGGTTTTACTGCTTCTAATACAAACAATGCCTTTGATTCCAAGAAAATCATTTCTATACTTCATTACCAATTGCAACAATGGGGAAAATTGAGTCTGAATAATAGTCTTTCTAGTCTCATTTGAAAATTAATTTATTTCTCAGTACTCAACAGAATGTTAATGGGTATTCCTGACTTCATTCACTAAATACAAAGTTAAATTGTAGAGTACTTTATAGGAAGATAATTTGAAAATTATGAATTATATGTCAATTACACATAGCATTTAACATTTATCGAATTTTTCATATAGGACATAAATGTCTTTCATGTAGAAAAACTCAGTTTCATAAATATTCCAGGGTACTGTGTATTTTAAAGAATACATAATAAAATTTAAAATATCTCAGAATTTAACAGTGAATTTATTTTCTGTCTGTTTCAGTGATATATTATGTTTAAATTATAAGAACTTAGTGCTGTTACATATATATGTAAGAGAGTTTGAGCTTGATATTATACAAGAAAGAGAGTGCTTTAGAAGGACCCACTGACTTCAGAAAGTATCGTCAGAAACTACCTCATGACCTAAGAGATATCTTAAACTTCAGGATTCTAAATTTCATCATGCGCAATGTAAGAGAATTATCTATAATGACTTCAGTGTTTCTGTCTCTACCGTTATGTGATTTCATACTTAAAAGAATCACATCCAAGAGATATTTTAGAAATGAACAGAAGGTACAAAATGAAAAATGACTGCCATTTTCTTTTACCAAAGTAAGTTACAATTCCAAAGCAATCAGCCAAATAATTATTTGAACACACTTTCAAAAATGGTGAGACATTTGAAAGAATAGAGATATTTATAATTGCATATGCAGAAATAAAAGTATATTTTAAATATAATACAAGATTTCTTAAGCATATATGTATATGTCAAATGATATCTCTTTAAATAACGTAATTTAATGGGAAAGACACATAACAACCTTTAGAAAACATTTAACAAACCCAAAATGTGACCGAATATCTTCCAATATCCATAGGAAGTTTGGCCTAAGAAGATCTCTGAAGCATCATTCAAGTTCTAGATACCTTATACAATACTGTTTGACTTTGGTAGTAGGTGAAAAGAATAGCTTGGACTCAGTCATTTTATATATTAATTTCTGGCTTTGGGATAAGTTATAATGAATAGATTCTTTAGGAAGAGCTTTCAAAAAGAAAGTAGCCTTATCAAGATTCATCACTATATGTGAGTAATCTAGGTAAATATCTTATTCTAATAATCTATAAAAATATTGTTTAATATTCTCAAATCATTAGAAATCCCACATTCTACATACATCTCCTTGGTATTTTGATAATTCAAAACACTTTACTGAATTTTAATTCTATAAATGTTATTAAGTTATAGTGTCAATTAAAAAGAAAACAAAAATAATTGGGTAAATATATCAGTGTTAAAATTTGGCAAACTAACATTTAAGTGGTCAAATTTGTCTTTAAAATGGTGCGGATTTGTCGTTAAAATGACAGGCTGGTTTTCCATTCTAAGGAGAAGATGTCATAGAGCGCTACTGTGTCTAATTGTGGGTTGTAGTGCTCGAGCTTGTCAATGGCAACTCGTGACAGGTTACTGGAAAACATAATTGAAGAATTAGAGAAAAATCTATTAATTCAAATAATTTCAAGTGTGTGTAGAAAGCGAGTGAGCATGGACAGATAGAACAGAAACGTATACTCATATTATAGAGACAAAATGTCATTCAAACCTCAACGCATACCTTTTTGGAGGCTGTCAGTACACAAACACAGGCACACATGTGTGCACATATATGATCAAACACACTCACACTCACAATGTTTTTTTATCCTTAGTGGATTAAAGGAAATACTCCTTGTTTTCCAAAGCAAATTATGTAATTGATAATCTTGAACAGTTTTCTTACCAAGTGAATGAAACTTACACATCAAGCAGAAGCTAGAGCTTCTTTTTTAGACCTTTTTAAGAATGTCAATGAAGTGGCTCCATATTTTATAAACGGCCTTTTCACAAAACATGCCGAATTACGTGTAGTAAATAGTTTCTTCAGATGCCTGCATGATTTACTGAGGCAGTTTTTTTTTGGGGGGGGGGAACTTGTCAGCAAGTCATTTTAAAGCAATCATGCTGTGATTATCTGCTGTGCTACTTTTCCCCTCCAAATTCATGAAAAATGCAGACTTACCACCTATTCCCCCCATCCTGTGAGCCTCATGACAGATATTGTCAGGAGCTCTCATGCTGGGTTTATAGATTGCTTGAGCAGGGGGTGAGAACACCTGCTGATACTGTCAGAGCAATCTAGTCAGGTTCTTCTAAGTGAATCTGTTAAAACTGTCAACATGTAATAGCCATTAACTTTGAGGGTAAACAGAGATGGACTCTTGTTTGGAATTAGATAGACATGGGAGCTGAAACAATTCTCAGGAAGGGGAGCTTTCTGTCTGTGTTACTTGTTTTTCTTTCATTTTCAACATACTACTTGTATCAGAAAGTGTGGAAAATAGTAATATTTTTAAAAATAAAAATTTTTATTATCCCTGTTTCTGAAGTATATGGTGCTTTCTACAAGGAGGCTTAGTTTTCATGTCTGGGCATTGGCAACCAAGGCAATGGGCTGTGTAGTTTGTGAGAGCATGAGCTAGAAATTATCTGAATTATTCTTTGAAATTATCCTTACCTACAGACTTGACTTTATTGTAAAAAAGCACCATGCAAGTTTCCAAAGAGGGGAGGTAACTAGGATTCTTACTCAATTCTTTCAATGACCATCATGGCACAATAACTATAAAAGTAAATAGTGGCATCCATAACTTAACAGTAATCAAGTTCTTTCTAATTGGATTTAAGATATATTTAATAAAACCATTACTAGTATCAGGCAATGGAAACCTAGATTAACCTTCCCAGTGGTATTGAAGTCATGGTGATTGGGTGAGAATCAACAACCATTAATTTACTAATTCAGCATATTTCTAACAAAAATCTATATATATTTGTCCTTATGTCCCTAGACACAGTCCTTAGCCCTGAGGAGGAAGCTTTCCTTTACCGTAGAAGAAGACCACTATAGAAAATATCAAGCAACCAAAATGCAAAGTTATAGAGCCCAATCCTAAACAAAAGGCTCTGGGAAGATTAAGTGGGCTGTGGGAGATGGCTGCAACACTAAACTCCAGAGGATCAAGGACTTTGCTATGAGATTCTGTCTCTTATTAACATCAGAAACTGTACCCATAAAATCTGGCAACACAACTGCCCTAATATATGCTGAACTAGGCAAATACCAAAAATATGTCAAACTACATCAGGAAAAGCCTATAAACCCTAAATCCTACACAAATAACTCAATTGAATAATACTAGGAATGGCCTGCTCCAGAAACACACATGCACACACACACACACACACACACAGGATCATTTATCCAAAATCAAAATGTCCAGCCCTGAAACTATTCATATAAGCAACATAATATGAAGTGAGCAGGTTACATTTATGATTACATATATATATACAAATACCTGTATCCATTCAATATTGATTGATTAAAAAGTAGAGGCCAATAGTTTGGAGAAAATTGAGGAGTGGTACACAGGAAGAAATGAATAAAAGGAAAGGGAGGAAAATGTTATTAAATTATAATATCAAAAACAAACAAAAGATTTTAAAAGTTATTTTTTTTATAGATTGTCAAAAATTACTGAAAAGTATAGATATGTTTCTCCTTTTCTTTTTAAATAAATTAATGTCCTTGACAATGTACTTTAGAACATTTATCATTCATATATACTCAATATTACTTATGCACAGATACTATATTATATAGAATTGTAAACAATTTGTGCAAACCTGTTTTTATGGGAATGAATACAGACTGAGTCCCATGTGGTATAATAGAATCTTTGTAAATAAGGGATAAAGTATATAATGGGAGTTTCATAAGTTTTGGCTAGTGAAGCTATGGTCATTTTAACTTTTAGAGACACACTCAAGAATGTTTACAAGATGATGAAATTACCTACAGACACATGCTTCCTCACTATCTAATGAGACAGATTTGTCTATGAGGATAGATGGTATATAAATTATCAAAATAAAAAAAACTTAGTTTCTATATTATATGTTTTATGAAAGAACACAAAATAGGTAAACTGGAAACAAACATTTGACTTTTATAAATTAAGTAAATGTCATAAACACTGAGAAATAAAAGACTATCCAAATATCCTAAAAGTAGAATGTTGTCCTAACCTGATATCTGGCATGGTTTAGCTCACTCAGACACACACACAAACATAGACACACACAGAGACACACACAAACACAAACACACACACATACACAGAGACACACAGAAACACAGACACAGACACACACTCAGACACACATATACACCCTGAGTTATTTCCCTCATGTAATTTTGTAAATGAGATATAAACACATAAATTTTCTTCTCCAAATACAGAGGTGAAAATTCCCATCAATTTCCCTAGCAACTAAATCATGGTTACAAGTGAAGAAAAAAAAATTATTTGAACTTTCATGGTTCCAAGCAGTCAAGGGAGGAAATAAATTCTATGTTTCTGTTCAGCTCCACCCCTATGAACCAGAACCTTGGCCAAAGTGACAAGAAATACAAGAAAGTGCAATAGGTGACAGTCCTGTTGGTGATGACCAAGAGATATTTAGTTAGACTTACCAAAACTCAACAGGAAAAAATATCCTGCCTGCTACTTTAATGTATCAAGTATGCAAGGCTTACTAAGGTCATAGACTTTAGGAAATTATCTACTGTATGTGTATACCCCCTTTTCCCTGCTGCTCTCCCTTACTGGAGGTCCCCTTACATCCCATTTCAATCTCAGGTCACTGGTAGCGTATTGTTCTTCTCTGCATTACTCTATTTTTTCTTTTGGGAATGCTCTCATAAGTTGCCAGTTTTTGAGAGATCCATTCTTTTAAATTTTTAGTTTGTTTGTTTGAGATCTGAATATTGTCTGGATATAACCTAATCATAGATTTGTAGCTGACCAAGACTTTTCTCATGTCATTGGTTAACATGTCTGGCTTTTGTGTCAGCACTGTACTGTTTTTACAGCTATGGCTATGTAATATATCTTGAGAAATGGAATGGCAATCCTTCCCATGTTGTTCTTTCTACTCTGGATTATTTAAGTTATCCGTGGTCTTTTGTGGCTCCATACGAACTTTGGAATAGTTTTCTTTTTTGTTTGTGTGGAGAATGATATGGTATAAAAATGACTGCTAATGGCCTATTGCTATACTCAAAGATCAATGCCTTGATCAACCTACATCACAGAAGTACCTTCTTTAAGTGAATAGAAATTAACACAAAGGCCCATAGATGGAAAATGTACAAAGAATGAGAGACTTTAAAGCACTGCTTCATCAAACACTTACCCTCATAACACCTTGTCTATGCAGGAGAAGAGTTGGAAAAACTCTGAGAACCAAAGGTGATAGATGACACCAATGAAACAATGCCATCCAGATACAGCTGGACATCATGATGTCAGTATAAACTCACAGAGACTAGAATACCACTAACAAGTCCTGCATGTGTTTTAGACTGATGAGATCTCTGGACATTGATGTGGGGAAATGGACATGGGTTCTCACTCTTAACAAAGAAACAACTTGCGTCTGATACCTGCTGGGAAAATGAAAGCAGTTTTCTCTAATATAGTTTAACTAGATATATAAAAAATATCATACGTAAGGGCACCCCCAGGCAAGTGAATAGCTGGCTATCACAAAAGAGACACCATACTTCTCTTTTGGATGTTTGTTTCCCTGATTTTGCTTAGGCATTTGTAAAAAATCCTCTTGAACCTTTATCAATTTTGATTTTCATTTCTTTGTATACATGTGTGTGTGTGTGTTTCTGTATATGAGATAGAGAGAAAGAGAGAGAGAGAACAAGCTTAATACTGAGTTCATAGGGAGAAAGAAATTATTTTAGAGGAGTTATGGGAGAGAAAATCATGATCAGAATACATTGTATGGAAAAATAATTTAAAAATGAGATGAATATTTGGGTTGTGATTGCATTACATATCTAAATAGCTTTACTTTAAATGGCCATTGTTTCTACCAATCTATGGCTATGCGATAGCTTTGTATTTTCTAATATCATTTTCTATCTCTTTTCAGTGGTTAAAATTCACTGTAAAGATATTTCTCCAACTTGATTATGTTTTCCCCAAGGTTATTGTTAATGGGAAATAATACAAAATAGGCATAATTTGTTGTATAAGTTACCATATAGAGTTTAAATAAAATTTCCCATCTCAATTGACAATGGTCTCTTGAAGAGTAGAATTCCATCTAAGATAACACCCAACAAAAGAGATGAGAAACATTCCTTTCACTTGTTCATCATGATTGTTCAAGAGAATTCTACAATATTACATACACACTCTTGCTTCTGTCTTTGGCTACCCCATGGAATTGGAAAGATAATTTCCTAGGCTAAATAATATACACTTAAGACAAAAGTCACACAATATCCTGAACTAGAACTGATTTTATATCTTCTCCCTGAGGACTATTTTTCCTAGTATCAAAAGTCATCATTCAAGCGTCTAACAAGGGAAGTGGCAAGAAGTTTTATTCAGCTATGAGGCATCTGACCATCATGTCACCAGAAATCCAAAGATGCTTATCTTAGCTAAGCAACATCTTTCTAACTAGACTTATGTCATTCTCAAAAAGTGAGAAGAGATACTTGCCACTGGAAATCTAACCAACTGCACAGCACTAGTGAAGTCACAGAGTTTGAAAGAAAAACTAAAATCGTTAGCACAATCCCAAACAGTTGTCTAAACATTTGCCCAAGTGTACATATTTGGACTCATCAACACTCGTGAAGGAAGCATTTCTTTCAATGGTGATACCACAGTGAATCAAAATGCAGTTTTGTTCATGCCAGTCTGAAGGGATATATCTGTGATACAATGTCTCCATCTATGTCTCAGAGATCATTGCAGAAGAGGAGAGGAAAATGTTGTAAAAGTCAGAGGACTGTAGAGTCAGTGTCTCCTAAAAATTTTCGATTCTATACTCATGAAGTTTTAGCAACATAATGTCCAAATATGAGCTGAATAAGGTGGACAGGGCAAAGCTCAAGTGGCCTCAGCCCTATACAATGAACTATATGCAACAAACATGCTATGAACTGAAGAAATAGTATGCAGCAGGTTATATCATAGCAAATGGTCATCCCTATAATCATAAATACAAGTAATTTTACCCAAACTTAACAGGATATATATATGTATATACATATGCATATATATATGTATATATTCCTATGTACATAATTAGATATATATGCATATATATTCATATATGTAGGTGTTATTTTTATTTTATATATGTGAAATATACACACAGATTTTCATATATGCAATATATAGAGATAGATTTTCAACATATTGCATATATATAATAAAAAACACACATCTGAATATATATTGCATATATGTACAATTATGTAAAAGGTTGTCATAATTTGAAAAAGCAAGGATTGAAAGGGGGTATATGAGAGAATTCAGATGTTGGAAAGGGATGGGGAAAACTATGTAATTATATTTTAATCTCAAGAAATGAAAGAAACATATGTTTTAATGTAACAGTGAAAACAAACCTAAAATGAGAGCAATAAAGTGTAGACATAAGATAGCAGTCTTGGTTTGAGATGACACAGGTGTTCAGAGCACATGCTCTTTGCTTATGCAGTATACATAATGTTGATTCCTTATAGAATAATCTGCAATTCCAGTTACTCGGTATCTGTTGTCCACTTACGGCCTCCTCAGGTGTCTTAAGGCCTCCGCAGGTGTCTGCACACATCTCTCTCTCTCTCTCTCTTTCTCTCTCTCTCTCTCTCTCTCTGTCTCTCTCTGTCTCTGTCTCTGTCTCTCTCTGTGTCTCTGTCTCTGTCTGTCTGTCTCTCTCATACACACACGCAGACACATTCCTGCACACATACTTGTGAACATACTGAAGAAGTTTTGAACATATTCAAGATTCTGCATGTATGTGGACTAGCGCACCTGCATGTGTACTATAGTACTCTGTCATGCAAGACACTCTGCCCCTAGGTCAAAAATTAATACTGCTATAGAAATTATTAAAGCTGAATATAGGCTTAGCAACCTAATGTTTGAATGAAAGAGTACAAACAAATCCCCGTTCAACAAAGTTGCATCCCTTATCGAAAGGAATGCACCATCACTAGGGAACATGCTGACAGTCATCAGGCAGATAATTATGTTGCTAATGGAGACAAGGACAACTACTTGAAATAACCACAGGTAGGAAATTTAAAGATTTCTAAGTTTCAGTGGGCAATTAAATTTTACTTGAGACATTTTCCTTTTGATCTGTGCAAATACTTTTATCCCATTTATCTAATGTTTCTTTTAAGCCTCAATCTGAGCCCAACAGCAATGGCTCTTATTTCTAGTTCCCAGGCAACTAGAGGATGTCATTTTCTTGAGGAAATTTCCTTTTAAACTTTCAGTGTCAGTCTCCTTTTTTATATCTATTAAACACTAAAAGCAAAGGATATTTTTTTAATGTTTGCATGGGAAATGCAGTTATGAAATTTCAAATAATTTATATTTATTTTCTGCAACATTTCTGGATTTCACTTGTCTTTAAGTGAGCAAATGTTATCCCTATATTCATCATTATCCCAACGTGCACAACTTAATAAGTAGGGAAGTAATCCATGGATAATAATATTCTTAATCTTAAAATCCCTAACAGGTCATAAGATTTTAAATTGTTGGCTTTTTTTATGTGAAAAGGCTTAAGTTCTCAGGGTTGGCAATAATTGGAAGAGATAGCTGTGATAATTAGACTCTAACAGAGGACGTTTATTTAAAGTATTGTTAGCTAGAGTATAATTTTAAATATAATTGATTTAGATAACAATATATACATTTCACATTAATTTCCTACTAAAATATTTAAAACATATAATCAGTCAATTAATATAAAGATTATTAAAACAAAATTATTAATTACTAAATTTGATTTTAATTATTAAATTATTTTAAAATATTAATATAAAAAGAACAATACATTTCAAATTGAAGTGATTACAGATATGTAGTAATTGTAAATATGATCTCCAAGTATAGTATAAAATTTTATCTTAAAAGAAATATGTGAATTAGTTATATGAAGCTTTATGAAGAAAGATTTGGAAGAATAAACTTTATACCATATTTAAGTGAATGTTTTTTGTTTAATATTAAACCAATGAAATAGTGAAAATCAATATTTTTCATACATCATTAGTTATAATTGGCACTGTGGCATAGTAAAGTACCCCGTGAAAATACTTAATATTTTGATGTATAGTATTTCTTGTATATAAATTAATACTGAGCACACTGTCAAAAATTATTTCTTCACAAAAATGAGTGTGCACACATTTCTTCTCAGTTACTAAGTTATGACCACAATACCAAATAAGTCATATTTGAGTCTTGAAATGTGGCATTCTCCAGATTATTTACCTATTGCCAAAGAATATTGTCAAAACTTTCAGTTTTTGTGCTTAGTCACATGATAAGGTTTCAAAGCACTCAGTTATAATCAGGATAAAGCAGTCCAACCCTGACTGAATGTCTGATTATGAACTATATTTAACTGCTATCACTGACTTTTGCATAAAAATGCAGTCTTGATTAAGTTACCAGAGTTCAGTGATTGACTTACAAAAGGGTGTTACTCTCAAATTGAATTTTGTTCTTAAATACCAAGGAAATCATCACTGGAACCTATTGAAGGAGTGTGTTTAGAACTGCAAGAGATTCTCAAAAGGGTCTTCAGAGTAATCAAGCTGTGTCACTTTCCCAAGTAATATGTCTAAAGCTGATGCAGCACTTCTTATGACATGTGAGTCTGATTCACATGGGAGATGAGGACCAATTTAATAAAGATGCACTTGCATGCCTTTCATACTTTAAATTTGTTAATTCATTGGAATAATCCTCATATGTTCATATAATACTGTAATCCTCTTTTATTTGTTGTCTATATGTGTGCTATCTTTGATTTTTCTTCAGGCAATATATTAGGTCAATTTTTATGTTAGGCTTTAAGGATGAATTCTATATTTTAGGTCTTATAATTTAACACATATATATATATATGTATATATATATGTATATATGTGTGTGTGTATGCCATATATACATATACATAGTTTGTATATGTGTGTGTATATGTGTGCGTGTGTGGAAGAAAAATTTGTGCCATGGCCTGAAGACCAAAGGACAACTCTCAAGAGATGGTTAATTTGGCTAGCACATCTGAATTTGAAATAAATCCATTAGCTACAATTCAGAAAATTGCTTTTATGTTTTTCAACTCTTCCCTCTCTTGTGCTTTTTACTTCCATAGGTCTACACATTCAGAAGTATATTATGGCCTTTCTTTCACAAATTTCCATGTAAATTTTCTTCTAGGGCAGTTCTACTATCATAAATTCACAAGCAATTTGTAACAAACTCCATTTTCCCTGTCTTTTGAAACAAAATTTTTAATACCACCGATGCTTATATTGTTGGACTCTCTCTTATAGATGTTCCATATGTCACTGTATTTATTCTTATTTGGATGGCATCCAAGGAGAAGTGTGATATAATTTTCTATTTGTTTCTCTCAGTAATATTTTTTCCTAGTTTTCTTTAAAAGATATATTCTTTATCTTTGATTTTCTGCAATCTAAATTTGGTATATACCTTAGAGTGGACATTTAACTGTGTTGGCTATTTCTGACATATTTCTCTTCTCTGACATTGTCAAACTAATTTTCTTCAGTATCATTAATCTTTCATTCCAAACACTTATTTTTATTCTTCCACTCAGGCTTCCCATCTTTCCTTCCCCATCTTGGCCATTTGGTCACATTTTACGGGTATCCCATGCATCTTGAGAATACTATCCTGTATGCATTGTTTTCTAATTGGTCATCATTTTGGAAGCTCTTTGTCCTATCAAAACACTTGGATGTGCTTTTCTCAAGGGATTTGGTAAAATGGGTAACCACCTCAGAGATACTTTGACTTAAGTTGAAGTTTGCCTTTCTCTTGGCACTTGATTTCAATTTGCTCTCTGCTTGGTCATGTTTTCTTACATTGGCCACCAGATAAATCATACTACACACTATTAAAACTTTCAGAATATCAATTGTACACACCTGACTATGCAGAGTAATAATGCCAGGAAACTCTTTAGATCTACCTGGCTTAGAATTCCTGCTGTAGCTCTTCTAAATGTTCTATTTTGTTCATCAGCATGGTGTTGAGTTTTTTCCTCTTTTGTGCTTATGGTTCGTTTTGTTTTTTTTCAAAGTCAGTAGAGTATCATCTACTGTGGATAAAACAAATTAACAAGAAGTTGTTAATGTAATGGTAGAATTGTGTGTGCATTGTATACTCTGATGTTAAGCCTTCGTCAACTGGTAGACCTGATCCTGGATAACTAGAGCTTCTCCAGTGCTTCAGTACCTCATGTACCTTTTCTTTAAATACAGCGATGAGACAAGTCAAATAATGGATAACTGTGATTATCTGTATAACTCCTCTCTTATTTGAGGGGCCGCGTGTCTGTCTCAGTGCTGGGGTTCCTGGAGTACTTCAGGAACAGGCAAGCCACTCAGGGGAGGCAGAACGCAGTCCATAACGGAGGTGCCCAGTCCATGTTATCCCACCTGGGAAAGTCTTGGGAAGATTGCTGTGGTTACCATTCTCCTGTGTACCCAGGTGCCACTGGCATACTGCTGGGAGTTTGGAAGCTGTGTCCCTGAAAGGCCATTACTCGAAGGGTGCCCAAGCACCAGGCACAATGAGAAGGAAGAGCCCAGGCTGGGGCAGAAGCTCTGATAACCAGGGAATGCTGAGCATTCAGAGTGTTGGGAGACAGAGGCCTTCTTTCTCCTGGAGATTTAGGCATTATGCTTGATGGAGAGGTTCTTGCTTGTCCAAATTGCTTTATTTGATGGCAAAAGTGAAGGCGTACAACTTGCCCAGGGTGAACCAGGGATTAAATGCTTTTTGCAAGTAGGAATGCCCAGAAAGGGAAGGTCATTGGCTAAACCTTCAGGGCTTATCATTAACATGGATAACTCCAGGTTTTTATGCTGCTTGACTTTACACAAATAGTGGCAAGAATGGGGACTTAGAATTCCATGGACAAGGTCAGAAAAGGAGAAAACATGCTATCAAGGGAGTCTCTCATTTTGTGTGAACATCATGGTGAACTTCAACCTTAATTAGCAGAGCTGCTCCACACTCATCCTTTCATTTATCATTTAAATATAGAATAGAATGAAATATTAAAAGCATAGGTCACCAATCCCAATAATGAAAAGAATATTATCATAAGAGACACATAAAACATTGTAACTTGAAATAAGAAGGCAACATTTTGCTGACTTACCTACCATAAATGGCTTAATAAATAAGGCCTTAGTCATGTCAATATCAATAGACACATTAATGCAAAAAGGGGTAAATCTTAAGGGGATCGTTAAATAAAAGTGTTCTCAGCAACTAATAATTGCAGATAGAAAGATGATTAGCCTCTTCATGGAAGAACTCTCAAAATGGTTAGGAAATGTAAAATTACTACCCCTGAAAACCATATGAATAAAACAACAAAAATAGGCTCAGCAGCATAAATACACATGCGCGAAATGAATGAGAAAATGCTATCAATTTCCGAGTTGTCAAGGACATGGAAGGAACTGGTAGGTGGACCTTTGGGAGAAGCTGAAGTAAGAAACTGGAAAAAAAAGCAATGTCAATATATTTTAAATAAATATATTAATGAACGTTAAAAAATTAAATCCACTTCTTTCCAAAACGGGCAGATTTATATGTAAAGGGGCAGTTTTATAGACATTGCCTTGTAAAGATTTCCAAAGCGTCATTTGAGTAGGATAGTGGGGGAAACTATGGGAATACACTTGTGTATTTGTAGAACAAGTTTGTTATCTTCTTCTGAAAAGTCCCTGTGCATAGGCACAAATTATTTGCATTCTACCTTTAATAAGGGTTCAACTTCTCCTCTAGCCCACCACCCAGCAGAGGTAGTGGAAGAGAAAAGTTATTAGTTTATGGGGGAAGTGGACCTGATCAACAATGAGACTTCTTTGGGGATGAGCTTGATCTTCTTGCGCAGCACTTCAGTCCCTTGGGAAACATCAAACACGACTTAGCAATTGTAGGCCAGTCCTCTAGGCAGGCAGACCCCAGGCATGAACCAGCACCTACAGTCCAGTCCTTTCAGCAGCCAGAAACCAGGGAGCTGTAGTTCAATCCTCAAGAAACCTTGAGGCTTGTCAAACAGCCTGAGACAAAGTCGCAGAAGCAGCAATCTGCCACACAAACCTTACCAGCAGTTCTTGGGCAAGTGTCTCCTAATGGTAGTGTTATGACTCATTGAGCTCATCAACACTATGTAAGGCGAAACAGTCCATGAGTGTCTTTAGGGAAGAATACTGTGGAAGTGCAAATCAAACCCAAGCTCGGTGCCCATTTCACACTGTCTATGGAGTATTATTTATATTCCTTCATGAAGAGTTCTTCCACATGTCTGCTATATCCATCCTTTTACTTGTGTCTGCTTCAGGATAACAGTCTTTCATGAGGCTAGCAAAACATCACTTGGCATAACAAACTTTCCTCGAGAATCAGAAGTTTTCACTACACCTATGTCCTTGCATTTATTGCTACAATAACCACAAACAAGCAAACAAACCAAAAAAAACTCAGAAATATCTTTTCTTACAAATATCAAAGCCAGAAATCTGAGCTCAGGGCATCAGGTTGCTCTGGGATCTTTGTCTGGTAAACATTCACGTTTTGTTTCTATCTTTATTTTCACTAAGAAAGAGTTTCAGATCATGAGTATCCATAATTTTTTTAAAATTAAATGTACATCAAATGGACATAAATTTACATAGAGTACAACTCAAAGCTTCAAATCATTCATTGTTTTATTAGCTTAAATTTGCTTCCCAAAATAAATAAGTTGACGAGGTCTATCGTTTAAAATTATAATTTAATATGTGAGATTATAGTATAATTATATATTTTCCCTTACCTTTCCTCCCTTCAAATTTGGTTCACATATCTGGCCCAGTTCTCTATCATGTTCATGGCTTCTACTCTCCTCCTCCTCCTCCTCCTCCTCCTCCTCCTCCCTCCTCCTCCTTCTCCTCCTCCTTCTTTTTTATAATATATTCCCAAATGGCATATGATTTATGTATTCCTAAGTATATGATGATTGACAGAAAAAGATATTTACATTCTTTTTTCTTCATTTTGAACTCCATTCTTCTCCCTTAAGAACACTGATTCTGGTAGCCTGCACTCCCAACTTTATTGTCTCATTTAGCGTTAATTTTTTCCACACAGACTGATCTTTAAAGACACTCTCTTGAGCTCTTAAAGTTCAATCACATCAACTTGGTGGTGGTATGGGGGAGTGCAGTAGGTAATAGAATCATGTTTCCAGGGGAATAATCTGCAGAATAAGGAGACAAAGTGCAGAAGGAGGTTTCTTATCTCCTTTCAACACATAATAAAGAATATAGCCCATGTGTAGAGTAAAATCAGAGACTAGGGAAAATCCATATTAAATATGGCCTTCATTGCAAAGTTTTAATAAATATTTCAGAATATAATTAGTTCAGTAACTTATCTCCAAGTGGATATCAGTATAGTTATGGAAAATCAACAACAGGAAATTTATACATAGGAAGCAATGACTGATGATTCTAAGGTCAGTAAGCAAACCCCAGTATTGACTCAGTAAGTGGGAAATGGATGCATAACAGTACAAGTGAGCTATTGAAAAAACAAAGAATGTTATGAAGTTTAAGTTATTTAACTCAAAGGGAAAGCAACTGAAAACACTAAGGATATGATCGATGATGTTTCTTAAAGAATGGCTGAGTTTGCACTTACTAAAGATTCATTTCCAAACAAAATTCAATAGACCAAGTAACTATACTAATCATAGGTCAATGGGATTTATAGGAAACCAGTTATAAAAGTCAAGAGAAGATGAACAGGATTTAGGATAGTGAACATAAAATATTTTTATTGAAATGTCTAATTGTATAGAATTTTAAAATGGAACTGTGTAGTAATAGATGATCTAGATAACATAATTTATTTTAAAAAAAGTCTATAGTACATTCTTTTAAGCAATGTCAGATGATCAACTCACATAATACAACATGACATTCTTAGAGGGTTGTAATATTAGTAAACGATGTGTACTATAATTATATCTCAGACCAAAGAAATTTGTTAAAGAGTGAAGGCTTTCCTGTGATTCTGATGGTTTCTGTCCTGATGGTCAGGAGATCCTATAGCTTTGGGCTTGTTGTGGGGATGTAAAATGGTACATGACAGAGCAAATCATCCACATCTTGAGAACAGAAAATGAACCTGGGAATCCCCATCCTCCTGTCAGGGCAGGTAGACAAAAAGTAAGGTACTTTCACAGAGCCTCACATCTTAAAAACTTTTATCATCACCTGATATTTCTTCTTTGATGACAAACTTGGGGACAGAATGTTAAAAAAGGGTGAGTTGGGGGTCTTTGAGGAACATTTCGTACTCATTCCATAGCTATTAGAGGTTCCACAAAAAAGTAAACTAATAAAAGTAGCACATCTATTATGGGGCAGCATACTTGAATGTAAAGTCAACATGATTCCAGTGTAAAATATTGACCTGCTATTTTATTTTAGTGATATTAGGGCCCTGCACAAAAGCTTATAGTGCTGAATACTTCACCCTAAGATTCCCACTGCCTTTTTCCCCTATATGGAAATATTAGAGACTATTTTAGCCAAGGTAAGCATGAGCTCCAATAATATATTAATATTATAATATTTCAAGCTGTAAGCACTAAAATGTCGTATAATGAATTTTGTGGTTAAGTATAATTTGACATATTTTAATCTACTCAATTGCAATGAGTAATTTTGGTACTTCATTTCAAGTCTTTAAAAAGTAGATTTTTCATAATTGATGTCTTAAGGAGATATCTTACAACATAATTCAAAATTAATATATCTTACTCATTGCCTAATCAAATGGATCATAAATTGATACAATAATTTTTTGGACCTCACTTTGGGTATAATCACGTATATTTTATTTACACATTGCTTTCATACATTCTGTATCACATTATGCACCTAGAAAAGGAAGACACTCATAGGCAACAAAAGCAGCTCAAATGAATTTTGAGTTTGTGGTTTTTAAAGAGACAGGAAAGGCATTAAAAGAGTGCCTTTCATGTATTACACAGCAAACAGTTCAGATATTTGAATCATCTCTAGGCAAGGTCATGTTCATTCTTTTTCTACACTGCACCCACACACATACTTAAAATGTACATACACATCTGTGCACTGAGTCCATAATTATGTCAGTGGACACCTATAATGTTACAACCAAATCTATGTGGATGACAGTCAAAACTTCTGATTCTAATTTGGCCAACTGATGAAGAAAACAAGTGTGATGCTATGAACTTTGGAATTCTTAATATTATGATCAGGTTTTGTTTACAAACTACATAATTTTGGTTCATTTGGTATTGAAGTTTCTAATAACCAAATTTATCTTGACAATAAAACAATTTCAATCATTATGTTATTTTGTTGACTTGTCAGCATATATGCCATCTATTTGCTTTACTGAACTAACTGATTTGAGGCAAAGAACAAATTAATTTTCTAGAAATAGACTTCCACCCTCTTTTGTTACTTGCATATTTAAAATCTCATAGCACACTGTGATTAATGTCTATGACATTTTTTAAAAACTTCAAATCTAAAAGGTTTTCTTCAAATATTTGAAAATTTGAAAGTATTTGGGAAAAGTAGTTGTGAAGTTGTTTGTAGCCAACACCTGTTAAATCATAGTGCATATAGCTATCGGATAATTTAAATAATAGAAGCTGAGAATATAGATTGTCCAATGAATCTACAAAATGTCCTGTAAGATTATTGGTAGTGGATGAGAGCAATTAGCTTTAAAACATTAAAGAGCACACTAAATGATGTTCCCATGGTATGCTACCTTTCCTGAAGTTCTTTTTGCATATCAAGTCCAATCATGGAAATAGGTAAAATAAACCACTACCTATAACTCATGGAATGAAATAAAACTTTATTATCACTAAAAAACAAAATAAAAAGCTGTTTTCCATTACTAACAATGTATATACATGCTTTTTGAAAACAATTCACACATATACCTTCACAATTTTGCAACAAAATTTTTACATAATTTTGACAAAATATTTGCCACTGAGACAGAGAAAGTAAAAGTTATAATCTGTGTATCTATCTGATAATGTATCTTTTTATCTGTCTGCCAACTAATTTATCAGAGATTTGGGGTGTGAGCTTGAGTGTGATGCTTGCAATTTATGTTCATAGTGAACTGTATAGCTTTTCCCTACCATCTATAATTTAATATCAGTAATAACAGCTACCAGATCCATTACTCATATACTAACAATGTTAACATACAGCATTATTTCAACTAAGTATTGCAATAGGCAGCAGATTTAATTATTGATCACATGCTGCATTGTAAATGTTAGGGTTCAATTTTAATCAAATATGCATACGTGATCTACAAAATCAAATTGCATTCAGAGTCTCTCCCTGAACCTGACTTTTATTCTTCACTATATTACAATCTTTTTCATTCTCTTTTATCTTCATCTCTATATAGAAAATAAAACAGATTAAGCTACTGCAGCTATCATCTGGATGTTCAAGTCCATTTTAGTTTAGCATTTTCTTAGATGTCCCAAGTCCCCAGAAGAACAGTACTGAAAGCAATTTTAAACTCTAAAAAGCAGAGCTCTCTTACACATATTTGTTACACTTGTCAGTGAAAGAATGAGCACAATTTTTCTTTATAGAGAGTGTTTTCAAAGGAATAACTGGAGTCTTAATTTCAGTATTGCATTTGAATAAATGCATTTGAATAAATAAATAAATTAATAAAACAGTAAACCTGAGCTGGCATTCACCTTCTTTGAAGCTTCTACTATATGAGAGTCATTTTACTTGACTTGAAGAGTCCATTATTACTGATTCTCCAATATTCTAAACTTGATAAATGTAAACCATGTGGTGGTGGTGGCTCATGTTTTAATCCCAACACTTGGGAGGCAGAAGCACGTAGATCACTGAGGTTGGGGCCAGTCTTGTCTATAGAATGAGTTCCAGGACAGCCAGGGCTTCACAGAGAAACCTGACTCTAAAATATAGATAGATAGATAGATAGATAGATAGATAGATAGATAGATAGATAGATAGATGTAGATAAACTTGGACCATTTTAGCTGTTGTATATCAAGAAATAAAACATTCTCAAAACAAGTTCATATAATGTTCACTATGGTTTGAAACAGACATCAAAAATATTCTTCTTTTAAGTAATTGAATTACTGATTTTTAAAAATACATGTAAGTTCCTATTCACCATAAGGCAATTCAAACAATCATTTACATGACTTTATATTTTATATGGGCATTTTGACAGATTTAGTTTATATGAACATATTACATAGAGTAAATGTATAATTTCCCATGTACAAAAATGGAAATGTGGATTAGAAATCTTATTAACTTTGGGGTAAAACAAAGAATAAAAAAGAGCCATATTTTCGTCAGCTGTGCCAACCAGAAAAAGGCTAGTGTCAGGAATCAATGTCGGAGGAGACTTTGTATTAAAGAAACATTTATTTCACAATAAATAAATTCATTTTCAAACTCAAAACAATATGAAAGAATTCAGGGCTACTTGGCATTCATATCTAGCAGGCAAAAAAAAAAATAAGTTAAGTGTATAAAATACAGTATCATGCACAGAACAGTACTAAACACTCAAGTATTTTTTAGGTAAAAATAGAAATTATTTCAAATGACAGAAAAAATATACTTGTCTACATGTTTGTGAGGAAGGCAGATTCCTTAACATTATTTTTTAACAATAATAATAATAATAATATGATGATGATTATGAAGAAGAAGAAGTACAATTCAAACTTTACCTAAAATGACCTTTCTCTGTGATTCTTCTATATTCATTTTTTATTTATTGGTGAATTTTTTTTAAACAAGTCTCATAATAGCCACGATGCTATTTTCCCAATACCTAGTAATTAGACTCCCATTCCTCCTGACTCAGCCTCTAGGATACTAGGATTGAAGACACGCCACAAGAATGAATGATTGTGATGTCTTTTAAATACAAATAAATACAAAACTAGTACCTATATTTTTATATTAAGAATGAAAAATATATGTTTTACTAAGAATATATATATATTCTTATATATATATAAGTTATAAATTATGGATATATATATATATATATATATCCATAATTTCTTTGTCTCTCTGTGTCCTTTAATACACAGGCTTTTCATTTTCAATAAAAATCCAGTTTAATAAAAATATATTTTATTTCTTCTTTCTCTTAAATACCATTTTTCATCACAGAAATAAGGTGAATCACAATTCAGTTTTTTCCATGTTTTTTAATTTAATCTTTTTATAGTCCAGATTTTATCCTCTTCCTGGTCCACCTTCTGACTGTTCCACATCCCATAACTTCTTCCCCCATCTGTACTAAGGATGTCTCCCACCCTACCACCACCTCCTCAGAAAATTGGAAACAGATCTACCTGAAGATCCAGCTATTCCACTCTTGGGCATATACCCCAAAGATACCCCAGCATGCCACAGGGTCACATGTTCTACTATGTTCATAGCAGCTTTGTTTGTGATAGCCAGAAGCTAGAAAGAACCAAGATATCCCACAACAGAAGAATGGATAAAGTAAATGAAAAACAAAACAAAACAAAAGTTCATTTACACAAAGGGATACTACTCAGCTATTGAGAAAGAGTATATCCAGAGTTTTCCAGGCAAATGGATGGAACCCCACCATTATTCAGTTTTCAAGTCTAAAAATTTTTAAATAATTTCAGATTCATTTGGAAAATGAAAACAAGGTCTATCTTTTCAGGAAGTATATAAGGCAAAGTCTTACTTTCAAAATTCAAGAGTGCTAAATGACATATCTGACAGAAGGACATGTAGATAAGCACACAGGACACATGGTTATTACAGTATTTGCCAAGACCTTGCACTTTTGAATGAATACTATAATCAGTTAATGTTTACAAAAGCACAATCACTTGTTTTAACCATTGAATAAAAGAAGTATTCAGTCCTGCACATTTCAAAGATGAATGACTAAAAGACTATACAACTTCCTTCAGTAGCCCTATTGGCCAAAAACTTTAAAGTTGACATACCTAAAAGTGTGACTATAACTAACCACATGCATAAATATGTTTGGTTGATAAGTACAATTTTATGTTTAAAATCATAATGATATAAAAGAAAGCCAAGGATAAAAGGAAAATTGTACAAAGAGAATAGTTGTACAGTATCATTTCAGTGAGCATTGTTATTTTACTTTTTAATGCAAAAAAATGAACAACAAAAGAAAAATTATTAACATCATTTAAGAATATCAACATCTAAAAAACATGGGTATGTTTGCATGATTATATATCTCTGCAGTGAATGAATATCCACTCCATTAAGAGACCATTTGGAAAATAACTTGAATGGTCATCATTCTATAACTCTTCTCAGATGGAATAAACTCTTAGTTTATTTGTTAACTCTTATTTTTGAATTTTTTATTGGAAATTTTATTTATTTACATTTGAACTGTGATCCCATCTCCCGATTTCCCTTCCTGTAACTCCGTATCGCATCCTGCCTTTTCCTGCTTCTAAGAGGGTGCTCCCGTACCCACCTACTCTCCCACCTCCCTGCCTTGGTATTCCCCTACACTGGGGCAGAGAGCCTTCACAGGACCAAGGGCCTCTCCTTCCATCAGTGCCTGACAAGGCCATCCAATGCTAGCTATATATGCAGCTGGAGCCATAGATCATTCCATCTGAACTCTTTGATTGTTGGTTTAGTCCCTGGGAATTCTGGGTGGTCTAGTTGGCCAATATTGTTTTTCTTCCTATGCAGTTATAAACCCTCAAGCTCCTTCAATCCTTTCTCTAACTCCTCCCTTGGGGTGCCCATGCTCAGTCCAATAGTTGGCTGTGAGCATCTGCCTCTTTATTTGTCAGGCTCTGGCAGAGCCTCTCAGGAGACACCTATATCAGGCTCCTGTTAGCAAGCACTTGAAGGCATCCGCAATAGTGTCTGGGCTTGGTGTTTGCATATGGGATGGATCGCCAGGTGGGGTAGTTTCTGGATGGACTGCCCTTCAGTCTCTGCTCCACACTTTATATCCATATTTCCTTTAGACAGGAGCAATTCTGTTTTAAAACTTTGGAGATGAGTAGGTGGTCCCATCTTCTAATCTGGGCTTTGCCTAACTTCTGAATATGGTCTCTACATGTTCTCCCTCCCCTTTGTTTGGCATTTCAGTTAATCTCATCGACATTGGGTCCTGGGAGCCTCTTGCTTTCTTGGCATTGGGATTTGCTGGTGGCTCCCCTCTGTTCCCCATTCCACATTGATACATACTCAAATTTTTGAGCCTCTGTATATCATCACTGTCTCCTTGCATACCTGATCCTGCTTTCCTTTTCCCCATCCCCTCTCTTTCTTCCCAAGTCCCTCACACCCTGTACATCCTGAGAATATTTTGTTCCCCCTTCTAAGAAGGACTGAAGTATCCAATTCGATATTACTTCTTGAGCTTCCTATGAACTATGAATTGTATCAGGCATTCCAAGCTTTTGGGCTAATATCCACTTATCAGATAGTGTATACCATGTGTGTTCTTTTGTGATTGGTTTATCTCACTCAGAATATGTTCAAGTTCCATCCATTTGCCTAAGAATTTCATGAAGTCATTAATTTTAATAGCTGAGTAGTACTCCATTATGCAAATGCAGCACATGTTCTTTATCCATTCCTCTGTTGAAGGGCATCTGGGTTGTTTCCAGCTTCAGGCTATTATAAATAAGGCTGCTATGAACATAGTAGAGTATATGTACTTGTTATATGTTTTATATTGTTATATGTCTTTTGGGTATATGACTAGGAGTGGTATAGCTGTGTACTCTGGTGGTACTATGTACAATTTTCTGATGAACTACCAGACTGATTTCCAGAGTGGTTGTACTAGATTGCAATCCCACCAACAATGGAGAAGTGTTCCTTTATTTCTCCATATCCTCACCAGCATCTGCTGGTGCATGTCTTTTTTTTTTTTCTTTTTCTTTTTTTTTTTTTTTTTTTTTTTTTTTTTTTTTTTTTTGGTATTAGATATTTTCTTTATTTACATGCCATATGATTTCTCCTTTCCCAGTTTCCCCTCCAAAAAAAAAGACCAAAAACCAACAAGAACAAACCCCTGTTGCCTCCCCCCTCCCCCTACTTGCCACTCCACCCTCTCCCACTTATTGGGACTAACTATGGAGCAGAGACTGAAGGAAGGACAAGCCAGCCTGATATAGTTGTCTCCTGAGAGACTCTGACAGTACCTGAGTAATACAGAAGTAGAGGCTCACAGCCATCCATTGATCTGAGTACAGGGTCCCCAGTAAAGGAGTTTGTGAGAGGAACAAAGGAGCTGAAGGGTCTGCAACCCCTTAGGACGAACAACAATATGGTACATGCCTTTAATCCCAGCACTTGGGAGGCAGAGGCAGCGAATATCTGAGTTCGAAGCCAGATTGGTCTACAGAGTGAGTTCCAGGACAGCCAGGGCTATGCAGAGAAACCCTGTCTCTGTCTCGAAAAAAAAAAAAAAAAGAAGAAATCTCAGGGTTGTTTTGATTTGCATTTTCTTTAGGTGCTCCTCAGCCATTCAGTATTCCTCAGTTGAGAATTCTTTGTTTAGCTCTGTACCCCATTTTTAGTTGGGTTATTTGGTTCTCCTGAGTCTAGCTTCTTGAGTTCTTTGTGTATATTAGATATTATACATCTGTCCAGTGTAGGATTGGTAAAGATCTTTTCCCAATCTATTGGTTGCCATTTTGTCCTTTCCTTTACAGAAACTTTGCAATTTTATGAGGTCCCATTTGTCTATTGTTGATCTTAGAACAAAAGCAATTGGTGTTCTGTTCAGGAAAATTTTCCCTGTGCCCATGTGTTCAAACCTTTTACCCATTTTCTCTTCTATTAGTTTTCGTGTATCTGGTTTTATGTGAAGGTCCTTGATCCACTTGGACTTGAGCTTTGTACAAAGGAATAAGAATGGATCAGTTTGCATTCTTCTACATGCTGACCAGTTGAACCAGCCCCATTTGTTGAAAATGCTGTCTTTCTTCTACTAAATAGTTTTAGCTTCTTTGGTAAAGATCAAGTGACCATAGGTGTGTGGGTTCATTTCTGGGTCTTCAGTTCTATTTCCATGATCTACCTTCCTGTCTCTGTACCAATACCATACAGTTTTTATCACTATTGCTCTGTAATACAGCTTGATGTCAGAAATGGTGATTCACCAGAAGTTCTTTTATTGTAGAGAATAGTTTTCATTATCATCATTTGTTATTTAAAATGAGTTTGTTAACTCTGGAAAAAACTCTTGTTAAGTCTTCAAAATATTCTTGTAGGAGAAAATATTAAGACATATTAAAATCAATGTTGTGTTGCATATGTATAATTGATAAGTGTCCAGATTCTTTTTCCCAAGTTCCAATATTTCTTGACTCTTCAGGATGATTTAATTGGAAAGGCATACTAGTGTAGAAATTTGGCTATATCAAGGTCTCCAGCCCACCCTAATAAAAATAGGTTCTAATATGATTACACATACTTGTTCCTGAAGATTATGTTGGCTGAAGAGATGGGTTTGAGAACAAGGACAAAAGGTAGAATAATTAAAATGAGTTTAATCTATGCCCTGCTGTGATAATGCTTTATGATAATTTCAAATAAGAATGAAAGGTTAATTTCATATACAACTCAGTAAGTTATGTAGTTTCACAATTATAAATGTGAAGAAGTATTTCACAGAAAAATATGCTGATTATCTCCACTAGAAAAGAATTCAACTTAACAAAAATCAACATAGATTTGAAAGAAAACATTTATGGTTAGGGGAACCCTTGACAATAGAAAGATGGACCACTGATCTTGTTTTCTATGTAGGTATATCTAAAGCTAGAACAATTCTAATTCCAAGGTTTTCCCTTAAGTAGCAGAGGCATATTTATTTACAAATTATATATATGCTCCTATTAAACTGCCTTGAACTTTTCTAAGTTCTCCTAAATTTTAAATCTTTTGAAAGATCACATTATTTCTTAATTGTAAACACATAATTTTATTTCCTAAAGTATAGAAGGAAAGATGTGAAATTTGTGGACCAAATACAGTATGCTAAAGATGATAGATGTTCTCATAAGATTGCTTGCAATACAAGAGCCATTCTGGCTGCCATGTTTCACACTGTTCTAGTCAACTAACTAAACACCAAATCTGTGGGCAAATTTTACCCTAGGTGGGTATTCCAATAAATACATAGATCCTAATATGATGGTTCTAAACAATTACAAAGAATATCTTTCTAACAGAGTGATGGCATTGGTCCTAAGAGTCACAAACTAGACATTAAAAGGCCTACTGTAAAATTTCATTCAAATGTTAAATTAAAATATTTTAAAATCACACATCCAAATATAATTTTAAAGGCATGATTGTGTATGTTGTGCCAAATATATATATAGTTCAATATGTTTGCTATCTAATTAATAAAGACAGGCCACCAGAATGTCAAGATTTGAGATTCCACATCTTTCACTATTAAGCTAAAGATGGGAGAGTGATAATAACTTAATCATTGTTTTTTGTTTGATGTATAGCTAACTGCATACTTTTTCACTGGAGAAAAGTTAGAGAAAATGGTATGAAGATCACTGCTAAAGTGACATTAAGGGGAGTGATTTCTTTGTGGTAATGATTAACTTCTGATATCTCTGATCCAGGGGGGAATTAAAAGAATAAAATTCAATGATGAACTTTTCTGCAGCACAGCACTGGACATCTAGTGAAGAACTTGTATTGATGCAGATTTTTGTTTTTTGTTTTCAATATGACATATCTTCAATCCATTCACTGAACATTTTTACTGATATTTTTCTTCTGTGAATCATTGGCAGTGGGAGAAATAGTAAATAATATAACACTCAACACAATTAAAAAAAGAAAAAGTTGTTATCTATCCCTTCTGAATAGTTCCAGATTGAGCCTGCCTTTGTGAGCATCTACTAAGCTTCTCAAGGTGGTATATGTGTTGTACTGGCTGGTTTTGTGTGTCAACTTAACACAGGCTGAAGTGATCACAGAAGGGAGCTTCAGTTGGGGAAGTGCCTCCATGAGGTCCAGCTGTGGGGCATTTTCTCAATTAGTGATCAAGGGGGTAGGGCTCCTTGTGGCTGGTGCCATCCCTGGGCTGAAGGTCTTGGGCTCTAAAAGAGAGCAGGCTGAGCAAGCCAGGAGAAGCAAGCCAGCAAGGAACATCTCTCCATGGCCTCTGCATCAGCTCCTGCTTCCTGACCTGCTTGAGTTCCAGTCCTGGCTTCCTCTGGTGATCAACAGCCATGTGGAAATAAGCCAAGTAAACCCTTTCCTCCCCAACTTGCTTCTTGGTCATGATGTTGTGCAGGAATAGAAACCCTGACTAAGACATGTGTGTAAAGGAATATATATTTTTTATAACAAATTGGCACCGCACCAATCACACATACTGATGTGTTAGAATGGCGTGTCATGTCAGGACATATCACAATCTAGGCCAAACAGTTCCACGTGTAAGAGGTTTAATTGGGAGGGAGAGAGAGGGCAGTAGCAAAGAGAGAGGAGGGAGAAAGAGAGAGCAAAGGAGGAGTGTTATGGGTTCTGACATAGTGGCTGCAGGTAAAGATGGAATGTGAGCCCAATGGATTCCGGGTATATGGCAGCTGTTGCCCTGGCAACAGGTCTGTGATGCCTGCCCATGTGACATCACAGGCTTTGGAGGACCTGATGCTAACACATACCTGCCTAGTTTTTATTGCAGATTTCTTTTAAGATATGTTGAAGTATCCCTTCTGTCCACATTGTATCTTGACATTAAATATGTATGACTTGACACAGTATTGTTCCTAAACAAATCAACTAATTATAAGATATTGTTACTTCTTTTGTCAAAGAAAGAATATTCCTATAGTTTTGACAAAGCAAAGAGCCCCTCCAAAAAGTTCAGGAAACTACATTGACACATTGTATGAAAAGATATGAATTAGCATGCAGGATAGTATTATTCTATAGATTCAGTAACTCCTAAACTAACAAACTACAGACAATGTCAAGATGTTATTAGTAGGAGTTGTGTGTTCTGTCTGAGACAGGACTTTGCTATGTAGCTACAGTTCCTTCGGAACTGGTTTTGTTTCCAAGTTAGTCACATAGTTGCAGAGATTTCTCTGCCTCTGAATCTCATGATCTGGCAAGATGGATGTGTGCCAACACCCAAATTGAGGAAGGACTTTATGGAACTATGATTTATTAGACTATATACTATGTTTTCCTTTAATGTAAGCATACATGAACTTGGTTTTAAAATGTGCTATATTTACATGTTAAAATGTCTAAATCAACTTTTATTCCAACATGTAGACCTATCACTAAATACAATCATCATTTTCTAAAAGTTACACATGTTTTTTTATTATGTCATGTTAAATTCATTATATTCTCCATGACAGTACTTCGATGGTGTGGTGGTTTGAAAGTGCTTGGCCCATAAGGAGTGGTACTGTTAGAAGTTGTTGCCTTAGTGGAGGAAGGAAGTCAATGTGAGGGTGGATTTTTTAAGCTCCACTCAGTATGGAAGAAACAATCTCATTATAACAAGATGTAGAACTTTCAGGCCAATATTTATTTTTTGTATACACAGAAGTTCATACAAACACACACACAAGCATGATTATAAAAAACAGGAGATGGAAATAGTTTGTTTTAATTTCATTTGGAATCTTAATTGGCAATTCATGAAGTTATTGTATACGTATCTATTACGTATACTTTGGTATCTTCACGGTATGCATGTAAAGTATGTATTACATATATACATACATATTATTCAAATTTAATATATGCATAGCATGTATGTATATGGGTTATATAGGTGCATATGTCACACATGTGTTTGAGTAAAATTTAAAGATTCTACTTCTCTTTCCTTTCTCTCTCTGTCTCTGTCTCTCTCTTTTTCTCACACTCTCTCTCCTCCCACGTGTGTTTGTGCATACATGTGTGTGTGTGTATATGTGTGCTTGTGTCAGTGTATGTATCTGTCTGTCTTTGTTTCTTTCTCCACCTCATATTCCTTCTTTGTCTTTCTTCTGGGCTCCTTTCTGAGTCTTCCTCTTCTACTGACTGCTATTTTAAACACTAAGAATATTCCAACTATGTCTGTCATTAGCAGCTTATAGCTTGAGTCATGAATATTGTTAGTTCTAAAGCCTTAAGAGGCTCCAAAAGTTTTTCAAGTGTCTGATCAAATATATAATGTCCTAAAAATTTATTTCGTGAAATTGGGGTTCCCTCTCATTTATCACGTAAGTCTCCATCATTAGGATTTGCTTCTGTTGTTATATAGTGATTCCTTATTTATTTTTAAATTTTTAAATATTTATTTATTTATTTATATTGTTTACACTCCATATTTTATTCCCCACCACCCCTGACCACTCTTCCACTGTTCCACATCATATACCTCTTCCCCACCCTCCTGTCTCCATGTGGATGTCCCCACCCTCCACTCCACCTGATCTCTAAACTCCCTGGGGCCTCCAGTCTCTTGAGGGTTAGGTGCATCATCTCTGAATTAACACAAACATGGAAGTCTTCTACTATATGTGTGTTGGGGGCCTCATATCAGTGGGTGTATGCAGTCTGTTTGGTGGTCCAGTGTTTGAGAGATCTCACGGGTCCAGATTAATTGAGACTTATGGTCCTCCTTGAACATTGCCCTTCTCCTCAGATTCTTTCATCCTTCCCTAATTCAATAACAGGGGTCAGCTGCTTCTGTCCATTGGTTGGGTGCAAATATCTGTATCTGTCTCTGTCAGCTGCTTGTTGGGTCTTTCGAACGGTAGGAATGATAGGTCCCTTTTTGTGAGTGCTCCATAGCCTCAGTAATAGTGTCAGGCCTTGGGACCTCCCCTTGAGCTGGATCCCACTTTAGGCCTGTGGCTGGATCTTCTTTTCCTTAGGATTTTTTCCATTTCCATTCCTGTAATTCTTTCAGACAGGAACAATTATGGGTCAGAGATGTAACTGTGGGGTAGCAACCCCATCCCTCACTTGATGCCCTGTCTTCCTGCTGAAGGTGGGCTCTATAATTTCCCTCTCCCTACTGCAGGGCATTTCATCTAAAGTCCCTCCCTTTGATTCCTGGGAGTCCCTTATCTTCAAGTCTCTGGTGCATTCAGGAGGGTCCTCCCAACCTCCAATTTCCTGAGTTTGCCTGTTTCCATTCTTTCTGCTGGCCCTCAGGGCTTCAATCCTTTTCCCTCACCCAATACCAGGTCAGGTTCTCCTCTTCTTACCACTTCCTCCATCCCCCTCCCCAGTTCAGTTTCCCTCCCGGATCCCTCCCTCCCTCCCCACTTTTGATTGCTTTCTTCTCTCTCCCAAGTAGCACTAAGGAGTCCTTACTTGGGCACTCACATTATTATCAAAACACTTTCAGTATTTTAAATTGTTTGTAAAGTGTTGTAATATGGGAAAATATGTTGTGTTACATGTGTGAATGTAGAAATGTTTTCTATCCCATAAAACATACTCAGATGTTTGTTAACCTAAATAAGAGCTATTTCAGATTAAGTTTTGTCATTAGTTTTGATCAGCACCTCAACTGTTATTCTGTGTTCCATAATGTCTTAGTTATTGCTTTATAAGTTAATATTTTCTTTGATATATGAAAAAATGATAATTTTTCACTGATTCCCAAAGGAAAAAAATATGTGTGTATATATATGTGTGTCTATATGTAAATCTCTGTTTTAATAAATTCTAAAATTCTAGTTACTTTTTTTTACAATTTTCTACCATTCTTTAATATAAAAGAAACTAAAAAGTATAACACCATTGACTAAATTACATCTTATAAATATATTTGCAAATATACTGCATATATTTTCAAAGCAAGGAAACAATTTCTCCTAAGGGATTATTATATATCTCAATCCCATGCTAGATTATACATAAATGGTATACTAACTAATAATTGTGTGTATAAAAAATAACTTTAGATACATTTACACATTTATATAATGTATTTCAATCTTAAACAGTGCGATACCCTCACTTCTCTCCCCACTAATTCTTTTTTCTTCCCAACACTCTTCCTATAGCTCTAACTTTTTTATTTTTTGTGCACCACTGTCTTTATGTAGGATTGTTTGCAAGAAAATTGAGTTTATTTCCTGAAACATCAGCAGCACAGCAGTGGTCACATCATAGAAGTCAATGACTCAACCACTAATGGAAAATAATTGACAGGTAAGAAATCCATAACAAGAGATGTGACATCTGAGGCTCTCATGTAAAATCATTTCTTAATTAATTTTCTTAATTAATTTAATGTGTTATAAGAAAAAAATATATCTTACAACTATATATAAAACATACTAAAGTGGATTACTTACATGCTGAAATTTCTCTTTAGCTGTTTATCCTATCACATGCTTTGAATCAGCATTCAAGAGGCTGAGGCAGGTGGATATCCATAAGGTTGACAAATGAAAATAGCTTTAACACCATCGTGAGTTCCATTTATCAGATATCCTACATATCAGATATTTACATTATGATCCAGAACAGTAGCGAAAAACAGTTACCAAGCACCAGCAAAAATAATGTTATGGTTGAGGGGTCACCAGCACATGCAGAACTATATTATAGGATCACAGCACTAGAAATGTTAACAACCACTATTGTAGATAATGGTATCACGTTGAACGTTAGTGGTCTGTAAAAGTTCCACCTGCTCTTTGTGCATATACACATTGATTTACACTGATGAATTGGGTTCTGAAAATTGTTCTGACTAAATGGTACCTAAGATGACTGTGAAAATGAGCATGAACTGCAGGCACAGCAAACAAGAGAGCATCTAGAACCTCTAGTTACATCTTCTGTGAAAACAGTCACAAAGCATTGTGTTGCAGATGGTGCATCCTCTATCAAGCTCAAATAGATTCCCCTGATGCTAATAATGAGCATCAACATGCCAGCCTGGAATCCTCTGTTGTATTTTCACCCAGATAAACTTAGCCTCCCCTGATGTATATGATAACAAATCACCTAGAAACCTTTTTTGTCCCTTCAATTCTGTCACATACTATCCTAAATAACCCAACTACAATTACACAATATTTTTTCATGTTCATTCTTATCAACCATATTTTCTGAATCTACACACCGTAGTTATAATTTACTCTTAACTTACCATGATCATGATATTGAAACAAGGATGATTTGTCCTCTATTTATGATGATAATCACCTATCTCAGTCAGTGTACACATTTCTGACCTGTTACTAATATGTTTCCTATTAGTAAAACTTCATTAGTTTCCTAATTCCATAAAATAGGTCAAGATCAGAAAACAAAAATCTGCTTGATTCACAATCCAACTTCTAGTTCTCTTCACCTTAATCTTCCTTATATCACTATCTTTTCCTTCTTTCTGGTTACTTCCCTATGCTGTTGTCTATTAAGAAAGTAGGCAAAGATAGATAAACTCTTCTATAAGTTTTTCTTTTTCATATATATTTAAAAAGTACAAACAAGAAAACAATGGTTGTGTATTTTAAACCTAACCATATTTTGAGAATTTTCATGGTGACCTGAAGCTCAGGATACTTTGTAATTGTTTCTTGGAGTTTATCATTTTATATAATATTATAAAATACCTCAATGCCTTTTGAAAATCATGTCTTGTTATTAAACTATTAAGAATTCATGGAACCACGCCCATGGTTAACTTGGGAAATTTCCACATAGATGTTTTCTTGAATCTCACTCTGTGAATTGGAAAAAAAAATAATGTTATGATATCAGGACCAGAAATCCTAGTAATTTCTACATATTTCTTTATGAATTCATCAGTGCAAAATGCTATAAACTCTGCGGTAAGGCTGCATAGTCTCTGATTCCCCAGGTCTGCATTGAATTTTGCTTGTTTTTCAGAAACACTAATACTATTAAGAGTACATTTTGTGCTCTCTCTTGTGCTGTGTTCTTTAATAATAAGAAATGAGCCTAGTTGATGCTTTTGATGGACGCTAATTCTATCCAGGAGACACAGTTAACCTTTATTTCACTGTGAGCCTATGAGATACTTGAGAACTAATATCCACTAATAGCTGAAAATGACTTTTTCCATAAAATAAAAATAGAATGGTGTGCTAATCTTTCTTGAAACATAAGTTTGTAAAATTGTAGCTGCTCCACAAAATGAACATGTGGTTCAATGTCAAGTGTGAGAAGTTTCTCCCTTTCTTGACCAATTAGTAACCACATGCCAATGTTGAAACAAACAGAACAGGATATAATAGAGCTTTCAAACTTCCATGTATAGAAATAACTAAACATGTAATCACTTTGAAAAGCTGTTAATTAAACACCAACACCTGTTTATGTCCTGGGTTTGTGTTGTTTTTTTTTTTGTTGTTGTTCCATAATGGTATATATAATCTTGATATGAAGGAAAAATAATAGCTCTGTTGTTACACCATAAGTGAAAAATCATGACAGGAACTTCTTCATACTGGTTGGTCTGAGTCAGTAGCTGTGTGGGTGCATCATTTTGGTGTCAAAATAAAATGTACACTGAAACATATAATTAAATCTTTCTTGTGGAAGTTGGGCATTAAAACAATCTTGCTAGTGTTGTTTATTTCCATTCCTTTGAAAAGGTGAAATTAACTAGAAAGTCACTGATTTAAAAAGATTCACACACAATTATTTCTACTAATTTAAAATAACAAAAGTACTGCTAAAGTTTGGAAAAACTCTTAAAAACTACTGTTTTATCTAAAGTGTTTTATCTAAGTGTTTTAATTCTGTCAATGTATAGTATGGAGTAGAATAGAAACACATTGCATATAAAATCTATACAACGATATACAGTCTAAGTTATAATTAAAATACATGTTTCCCAGGATATTTTTCTACTAAATTTTGATATTATTTTTTACTAATAATCACTGTTGAGTCATATAATTCATAGTTCATCAAACAGTGTCCAAATACATTAAATATATGCTATGCAAGATAATTTGTTTTTCATTAAAATTTATTAAGGTCCTAATATGCATCAGATAAATGGAGGCAATAGAAAATACTCAACATTGCTGGCATCATTAGTTCACATGTGTATGTCTAGAAACACTAATAAAGGCAAAATGTCTATCATGAAATGATGTCCATATTTAGTTCATTAGCTGCTCAACATGTAGCTAAGGGGGCAAGCACTAGTTGTGATGGTCTCAGTGCACATGAAGATGTTGCACACATTAAGTTCAGAGCCCTGGTAGGCAAATACCAAATATGATAACTGCAGATATGAAAATTTTGCCTATATCCTGATATTTTCTCTAAGTTGCCTTTGTTCCATTTAGAAAATCAAAACATCTAAAGCAAGCTGACTGAAAACACATTTATAATTTTATAATGGTGACAGTGAAGATCAAGAGTTGTCAAAAGATTGACATGATTTCCTTGAAAAAATTGACTAACCTTATATAGGATGTATATATTGTCCACCCATCCAACCAGAGACAACTGAGTCATGTTTGCCATTTAGATATACTGTACCAGTTATTTTTCTATTGCTTTGGTAAGATACCAGGACTTATGAAAGTGATAGTAGCATGTATTTGTTTGATGTTTACACGTTTCAGAGGGTTAGATTTCAGAGGGTAGAGAAGAGGTAGCAGGTGGCAAGCCAGTGAAGCAGCAGCCTAGTGAGCTCACATCTTCAACAGCAAGAAACAAGGATCTGCCTTAAAATACCTGGAGCCTGTTGAAATCCAAAGCCTACACACTGAATCTCCTCTAACAACACCATAATCCCTTAATCCTCCCCATCCATCCTCCACCCACTAGGGACCAAGCACTCAGATGTACAGGAGACTGTGGGCATCATTCACATTTAAATTGGCACAGCTCCACAACAAAATGCTGTCACTCCCTGCTTTAGAACTTTGGGATCTTTAAGAAACGGCCAAGACTTGTTTATTTTTTTTTCATAAAGGCTTGTTGATTTTAGAAAAAAATAAAAAAATAAACAAGCCTTTATGAAAAAAAAAGAAAAAAAAAGAAATAGAATGTATAGTCGGGTACTGTCAGAGCCTTTCAGGAGACATCTATATCAGGCTCTGACAGTACCCAACTAATACAGAAGTAGAGGTCCCCAATGGAGAAGCTAGAGAAAGGACCCAAGGAGCTGAAGGGTTTGCAGCCCCTTAGAACAAACAACAATATGAACTACCTAGTACCCTCAGAGCTCCCAGGGCCTAAACCACCAACCAAAGAATACAAATGGTTGGACTAATGGCTCCAGCAGCATATGTATAGCACAGGATGGCCAAGTCCGTCATCAATAGGAGGAGAGGCCCTTGACCCTGTGAAGGTTCTATGTCCCAGTGTAGGGGAATGCCAGGGCCATTAAGCAGGAGAGGATAGGGTAATGAGCAGGGGGAGGGAACAGGAGTTTGTTTGTTTTTGTTGTTGTTGTTGTTGTTTATTTTATTTTATTTTTTTCGGAGGGGAAACTGGAAAAGGAGATATCATACGACATGTAAATAAGGAAAATATCTAATAAAACAAAACAAAACAAAACAAAACAAAAAAAGAAACGGTCAAGAGACCAAGCTTATGCCTACAATTTAAAGTTACGTGAATGACGGCATTCAGCCAGAGTATAAACTACAGAGAAAAAGAATTCTTTCTATCTGTGCTGAATCATACATAAATGATACAAAGATCAGTGACATTCAGCCCTCCATTAGAAACAAATGGCAGTCTTTGAACTGATAGGGTACTAGCAAGATTCAAGTTTCAACACTAGGAAAGAAAGAATAAAGTTTTCTTTAAAAATTATCTTGCAGTAATTTATTATGAATAACTATTTTTATGTTATTACCTATTAATATGCCTTCTAAATATATTTCACCAGAGAAGGTAATTGCTGCAGAAATGACTATAGAGTAGGTTTTATGAGTTTATGCGGAACAATATTTAAAATTATCACTCTGAAGTGTGCACTGTTGATTTACTTCACCTAATGACTTGGTTTTGTCTGTTTCTGGTAAACCCCAAGAGTTTTTTATTATGTCATTGAGCATTATTAAAAATTTCCAAATAAGCTGGGTGGTGGTGGCGCACGCCTTTAATCTCATCATTTGGGCGGCAGAGGCAGGAGGATTTCTGAATTTGAGGCCAGCCTGGTCTACAAAGTGAGTTCCAGGAGAGCCAGGGCTACAGAGAAATCCTGTCTCGAAAAACCAAAAAAAAAAAAAAAAAAAAAAAAAAAATCTCCAAATAAGATAGAAATATTTTTGCTATTTTGCTATTTTGGTTTTTTTTCATTGCTTTAAATTTGTGAATTTTGACCTAAAATTCAAAAAGTGGTATGGGTAATAATATTTTTTAGTTTTTTATGAACTTCTCAGGTATGAGCAATTCACGTGAAAGCATCTTGAACTTATATAGAAATATTTTCAATAAAGTATTTTAAAAGCATAATCTAGTGTCTATAATATATTTTGATTTGACTCTAAAAATAAAATTGATAATAAATGAATAAAGTATATGATGTATATATTGATTTACATAAGTATAACAATGTGTCAGTGGAGACATTCAGGTAGTAGATCTACACAGTTCATAGGAAAACATTTTTATCTTTGATACAGTTGAAATATTCATACTATATTGAAATATTTCTAGAGTAAGGAAAGAATACAGTCAAACTATATTGCATAAAAATGTTAAAGTAAATTATTAAAAGAACAATTATGTTCATATTAAAAATATTCATTTTAACTATAAAATGAAAATATTCCTAAATAACTGTTTTGCTACATATTACCATACATTTAGACGTCAATTAAAAGTATAACGAAGTAAACATCATGACCAGAGAATTTAAAGACATGGACATGAATAAAAAGTAAAAGAAAAAGTGTATAGTATTGGTATTGTAAAATTGAAAAATGAAACAACTTGGTATTTATTAACTCCCATAGTGTCTATGAGAGTTAAGGCAATATGAATTACAAATTTTCACAACCACTTACAATGTCCCTCTTGAAGCCTGTCATAGAAAGTAATGAAATTATCTTACATTCACCAACTACAAATAATTACTATGGAGTACTTTCTTACTTCAACTTATATTATAAGGTTTAAGGTTGGAATTTAGAAAAAGTGTTAAATTTCTAAGGTATCCTTATTGAAGATATAATAGCTATTTTACTGATGTGTATGTTTAATAAAATATATGGTCAGATATGTTGACGTGCTATAAGTGAGTTGAATAGTTTCTATTTTTAAAAGTACAGTTTTATATGAATAGAGAAACATTTTTAAAAATCAAATCATGAGTGCTATCACTTTGTGAAAGAATAAATAGATTTAATACTAAGCCATCTGCAAGTTTGAAGTAAAACCAATATGTCCTGAAAATTAGTAGTATTCTCCAGAATACTACTAATAATTTGGGACACTGGGCAAAATTAATTTTTTTTGTGCTCAAGTTGTAAACATTGTTAAATGAATGGGAAACATTGAAGAATATATAAAACTGAATTATTTCAGTAAACACAATGCTGAAATTAACAAACTCTGAAAAGTATAATACAGTTAAATTGTTATTAATAGAAGCCATGAAGGTGAAGGAGTGTAGGGAAATGACTATGGAAGGATTTGGAGGGAGGAAAAGAAAGGGAGAGATGATTTAATTATACTATAATCTCAAAAATATCATTTTCCCAGCCCTTCCTCTTATCACCTCACCAAACTGCTTCCTGCTCCATTCTCTCATGGAGAATTTGATAAGACCCAAAACACTGTGCCACTAGCACAGTCACTGTGTTCTGATTCACCAAGCTATCTTGATAAGAGACGAAGTACACCCCACTCCACATTTAGCCAACTGTATAGACCACCCCGGGGTTTGTTATATAGTAAGCCCAGTATAGTAAAAGAATGAAAATATACCAACCCCACTCCGTACCTACTCAGGAACAATGATATTTCTAGGCTCCATGCAGAGACACCTCTCACACACTGAGGTTCAGGAGCAGGGCCAAGCTGTTCCTCAAGGCTGAGTGTGAATGATGACAACGTGTGCTAAGAGAAGAGTTCTTCGTAAACCATCCTCCACAACGCTGGGATGGTTTCTGCATGTCCCCATATAGAGACTGAGATCAGTTCAACCTGTGTCGTTGTTCAACCTAATACAGTAAACATTCTGATATTTGGAATTGCTGAAGCTTCTTTATCAAATAGCTAACACAGTCCATCTATGTTCATGTGTCCCTGTGTTTCTTCATCCCCAAACCTCCCCGCTCAGGGCATTGTCTACATCCATGGAAAATGACACAATGCCAAACAGTCTGAATAACAGCTGATTTTTCATTGGAAATTTTAAGGCCAGGAGAGCATAGAATGGCGTATTACAGGTACATGAAAAAAAAATCAGTTATGAAACCAAACTTTCCAAGATCAAAACAGAGTACAGAGATTCAAGATTTCTATTCCAGCTTCTTTTCTGTCTCTGTGATAAAACAATGTGACCAAAACATATTTGTGGAGGTGGGGGTTATTCGGATAAAAAGGACAGTGTCTATCATCATCTGTGATGACTGAGGCAGAAAACTAGATATAGAAAATGAAGCAGAGATCAGTGAGGAACGCTTCTTCTTGGTTCGCTCTCCTCTAGTGTTTAGCCTCCTTTCTCAGAGAAATCAGGACCAGGAGCCTGGGGGTTGGAACCACTCCCAGGGCTCTGGACTTTCCAACATCTTTAGTCATTTTCAGTCAGTGCTCCTCAGACATGCTCACAGGCCATTCTCAGAGTCAATGCTTCTATCGAGATTCCTTTCTACATATGTCCAGTTGACAACCAATAATAGCCATCACAACCACAATGCTGAATATTGGAGAAGTCTATTCCAGCTTACAGAAAAAAATAAACACACCTAAGTGGCCATGGGAGAAACCCAAACAACACTAGAACATTTAATCAAAAAGATCTTTAACAACAATGACGATGGAAAAAAATAAATTCAACAACGTGCCTGGAACAAACTTATATCTTAGAATAACTCTAAATATATATGACCTCAATTCTCTCTGTAAAAATAGACACTAGCACAATGAATCAAATAACAAAACAAAAGAAGACCCACCTTTTGCGGTATCTAAGGAACATACTTTACCATTAAAGGCAATAAGAACATTTGGTAAGAAGGAAAGAAGGAATAGAATTAGGAATCCAGTCAATGTCACTATTATATCTTACAAAATAGACTTTATGTTAAAACTAGTTAGAAAGCTAGTGAAAGATTATTCTATGCTGATTTAAGGAAATATTTCATCCTGGGGATTTTGCAATGTTAAAACTATGTGCACAGCTTTTCATTTTGATTTGTAGTGGCTGTCCTTAGTGGGGGCTGTCTGTTGCACGACAAAGTAATGACAACACTTATGTTTGGGTAAAAGGAGAAATGTAAATTTACCACTGGGAATTATACTGGTTTAGTAAATTACAGTTTCGGTTCTCCTCTGATAACCAGATTTCACTAATACTGAATAGGTTTTAAGTTCAGATAGAGAGCTATTGGCTACCACCAAGGTCTGTGTGCCACTACTATACCTGGAAGGTTATCATGCCATCCTGGTGATTGGTGTGTTTCATAGGCACATTGCTTGATAGGATTGTTGGTTGCCTCCCTCCTTTGGAACTCTGAAAGGTACCTCCTGGTACCATGAAAACTCATCCTTATGGAGGGGTAACGTTGGCCAGGTCTTTATTAGGGATCTCCGCTCCCTGCTTCTGAAGTCCATTATGTTCACAGCATTGGAACTTACTTTCCACCTCTGGATCTTAACAAGAGCAACAGCAAAACACTGTATGATTTGGGAATCTCTCAGACAGTCCTAGCCCATTGTCTAAGAGGCCTTCTTGTGTGTGGTATTGGAGTGTTTGTTATAGGATCTTTGGCTTTTAGAGGGGTCTCTGTCAGCCCAGATGAGCACAGTTAATTAACTCTATATATGTATATTTTTCCATTCAATTATATGTATTTTAGTGGTTTTATTTTAGTAAGTACTTAATAATATGAGTCATTGTGGCCTTTTCAGACATACTTATTGTTATTTCTTTACTTCCCTCTTTCCTGTGTATTTACCATCTCTCCATAAACGAGGGCTTTTAAGCCCCCGTTCCCTAAAGACCCTACCAAATCACTTACCTCTTGCTATTTATTCTCCTTTATCCTTCTCCATCTTCATTTGTATTTATCTTCCTCCCACACACAAAGGAGCACACTTCTTTGAGCTGTGCTATTAGTAACCTAGGGATGATACCAGTGATTATGCCAAATTGGATAGAGAGAAGCCCATGAGACCTCAATCCTACGAAGACCTATAGTCAACTGAGAGCAATTGGGAGTGAGATAGGTTTCCTTCTCCACAGAAGAGCATACCAACTGGTTGCCCGGTGCCAAAATATCAGCCCTGCAAACCTACATGCAGGTAACACTATGCAGACTGAAGAGTTATATTTTGAAATGAGTTAGAACCCCATCATCAGGCATGCAAGCGACAATGAATTATGACCAGTTGTGCGTTATAGGATCCCCTTTTACATTGTCTTTAGAAGTTTTAACTAATATAGTTAACATAGAAAATAAATCAAAAACCTAGAAATAATGTAACCATATAATATAGCTGTATTACTCCTGGGCATATATCCAATGAATTTATATCCCATTACAAAGAAGCTGCATGACCACATTCATTACTTTCCTAGTCACAAAAACTAGAAAATAGAATCAGTTCGTTTGTCTTTGAAGTTGTGGGTGGATATTAAAAAGTGGGGCAAATTTATACATTTTAATTTTATTCATCTTTAAAGAAAATAAAATGATTAAATATCTTGTACATTGTTACAATTAGAAATAATTATTTTGAGTGAGGGTGACTCAGACCGAGAAAGAAAAAAAACTCATGCTTTCTCTCCTATAAAAATGCTAGGTTTGAATATTCATGTGGGTGTTAGTTAGTTAGTATCCTCAAAGGCAGGAACCTAGTAAGAGGACATGCCTAGGATACTTGCAGAAGAAGAGACAGAAGGAATACAGCCAAAGGATGAAAAGAGGCACAGTGAGTTTCCATCTTGACACAAACAAGGAAATCATGCATGAAAGCAACTGAGATTACCTTCCTTAGATTTGTACAAGACAGACCCTATCATCCAATAGTTAGTTGATCGTGAGACAATATACTTTATTGCTAATGAATTTGCCACTAGTGTACTAGTAGAGGAAAAAGTACCATCCTCAATTGTGTATGACTGCAAACTAAAGTACTTCAATGAATAGTTTTAAACCCATGGGCACACAAAGCAATCTGGTAAATGACAGAAAAAAACAGGCAAAACAAATGTGAATGTGGGTAATACCTAGGTAGGGAAGAAGGGATTAGAGAGAAGAGGAATGAAGGAAGGAAAACATTGTATAAAAGGAGTATAATGTGCTATATGCATGTATGAAGTTGTTGAAGGAATTCAATTAATAATACTTGAAAATTTGGTTAAAATAATGATCACAATTTTAGTCAGCTAAAATTGGTGATACCCTTTCCTTTTTGCATTATGAATTAAAGCTAGAATTATAAGCCTACACATTCAAATAAAATGCATAATTTACTTATTAAATGAGTATCATCTAATTTCTGAAAATAATCAGGATTATCTGCTGTTTTCACAACTGTGCCCTTATTATGGAATGATAATTACATTTATTAGTCAAAACAATTTATATTCTTTTATAGGTAGAATTGGAAGATGTAGCTTTCTGAATTCATTTCAAATGATATCCCCTATCCTGGTTTCCCCTCAAAAAAAACTATTCCCTCTGCCCTCTCCCTGCTCACCAACTTTCCCTCTCCCATTCTTGGCCCGAACATTCCCCTACACTGGGGCATAGAGCCTTCAGAGGACCAAGGGTCTCTCCTCCTATTGATGACTTCTAGAGAACCAAATATAAAAAATGGGGTACAGAGCTAAACAAAGAATTCTCAACTGAGGAATACTGAATGGCTGAGAAACACCTAAAGAAATGTTTAACATTCATAGTCATCATGGAAATGCAAATCAAAACAACCCTGAGATTTCACCTCACACCCGCCAGAACAGCTAAGATCAAAAACTCAGGTGACAGCAGATGCTAGCAAGGCTGTGGAGAAAGAAAACTCCTCCCTTGCTGGTGTTAATGCAAGCTGGTACAACTCCAGAAATGAGTTTGGCAGTTCCTCAGGAAATTGAACATAGTACTACCAGCGGACCCAGCTATATCACTCCTGGGCATATACCCAGAAGATGCTCCACCATGTAGTAAGGACACATGCTCCACTATGTTCATAGCAGCCTTATTTATTATAGCTAGAAACTGGAAACAACCCAGATGTCCCTCAACAGAGGAATGGATACAGAAAATGTGGTAATTTACACAATGGAGTACTACTTAGCCATTAAAAACAATGAATTTATGAAATTCTTAGGGAAATGGGTGAATCTGTTTTATATCTTAATATATGTATGATTGAGCTCCTTCTGTAACATTTGAAATTACTATAAGGAGTATAATGTGCTATATACATGTATGAAGTTGTTGAAAGAATTCAATTAATAATAATCGAAAATACGTACCAGCATTTTTGGTTAAAATAATGATTACAATTTTAATCAGCTAAGATTGGGGATTCTCTTTTGTCATTACATTATAAATTAAAGCTATTTTGAGGAAAACATTTTTTTCTGAGTGATTTGAGATTAAGTAATCATATATAAATTATCAATTCTGTTCAAACTTCCCAGTAGACAAGTACAATGAGACCACCCAGAATATGATGTGCAGTTTCTCAGGCACACTGGCAGTATGTATCGACTTGTTAACACTAACCAGTTGCTTTATGTCCCTTTCTTTCCTATTCAATTTTCAAAACAGTGCTAGAACTAACAGAA
This sequence comes from Mastomys coucha, assembly GCF_008632895.1. Taxonomy (NCBI): domain Eukaryota; kingdom Metazoa; phylum Chordata; class Mammalia; order Rodentia; family Muridae; genus Mastomys; species Mastomys coucha. The sequence continues at coordinate 57,179,942 of NW_022196896.1, read as the reverse complement.
GGCATAGTTACTTCTTTCTAGACTTATTCTTTCTTAGTTTTGCATACTTTATGCTCTTGACAGCTCTGTAAAATTAGTCCTAACATATCCAAATCAGCTACCAAAATACCTAATGCTACATTTTGCAAATTAACCCGCATAATTTTCTGTACATTAAAACATTTTCTATCATAAAACATTGTCATCGTAATATATTTCTTTATCTCCGCATTTTTAAAAAAAATAATTCTGATTAAACTAAACTCATTAAATTTAAGCAAAATGTATTGAGAATAAATATTACTATATATGTCTTTTGCATGCAACTAAATAATTCTCTGAGATAATCTGTTTAATATAATAAAACATAATTTACATATTCAACACATAATCTCAGGACAAAAAGTAAGAAGAATAAAAATAATTATACAAAAGCAAAAGTATATTATATAGAATTTATAATGACATATTTATGCACAGAAAGAAAATCACCATATTTATGATTTAATCAAAATGTTGTAAACTTACATTTCCCCTTTCATCCTAATCTCTAAATAGAAAAGAAAATTAAATTTCTATGGATTGAGAAGGCAGGAGAAGTAATCATTTTGGAATTATTCTTTCACATTCAGAGTTTAACAATTTTCAACGGAATGAATCTCAATAGTCTCAAAATCTCCTGCTTTGTCAGAAGTAAACACATTTGATAATGTAGATGATAAAATGTATACAAAGGAAGTAAAATAATATTAATAAGAACCGCATAAAAATTTAATCTTAAATTACATGCACCATTCTTCTGTTATTTTAAATTATATGAATCATCTCATTTTGTTAATATGCTGGTTGAGTTTCTTTTGAAATATGAAAAATTATAATGGTAGTTTCACATTGCTTTAACGGGAGAGTTTCATTTATTCTAACATCTTTTCATTTATACTGAACATGGCCTATTCTTTTTAGATATCCCATTATTTCACACTCTTGCAAAAGTTTAAATTGCCACCTAGCAGTGTGTTATAATATCATATTTAAGTTCCTCTTTTATCAGATATTTTACAGTGCAATTGTAGTTCATACTTCTTTTCATTTGGAACCAGTCTTAAAAAATCTCTTGAATAGATGGATTTTTCTAAGTATAGCCTAAAAAACATTTGAATAACATGTACAATCAAAGTAGGCATTATTTTCACAAGAAAGTTGCATACTTTTAAATTTCTATGCCACTGAAATCCATCAGCCCTTAATTATGAAGATCAGTGAATCTTCTTTACTCCAGTGCATTTCAAGGTCATTGTTTAAGTCACAGATTACATATAAAATAGTATAAAATATCTCTGACAAAGATTATGACATCTTGAAATGAATAATAAATAAAATTTTGAAATACGAGTCATATTAACACCTGTATGATAATTTGAATTTTGTACATTTAAAACAGCTATTGCCTAGATAAAGAGCTACTTCAGTCAATGACTATTAAAGGAGGCAGCACACATTTTTTAAATTGTTTTCTCTGTTTTAATTGGGATAAGGCCACAATTCAAAGAGATCAAACCTATAGAAATGAAAATAAAGTCAGTACAAACACAGACACAAATTATATATATATGTATACATATATATATACATATATATGTGTATATATACATATATATAAACCCCAATAACTTGCATATATATATATATGCAAGTTATTGGGGTTTCCCCTGTAGCATAGCTGTAACCATTTTGTTCCATGCCCAACAGCCATTTCATAGTGTTGTTGAAATATGCCTGCCAGCCACTGTCACAGAAAAATAACATGACTTAGAGCTGGGTCTTGCTGTCAACATACCGTCATGTTCTATGTGAAGTTTGTTAATCTTATGAAATTCCACAAAGATTTCTGAAGATCTTATCAAATTAAAGGTCAGTATGAACTCTGATGTCTAAAATGGCTTGAGTTAGTGACTACCACTGGGCAGCACTTCCAGCACCTGTGTATGAGTTCCACATGGATTTTGTGGTTTTAGCCTTTGTAAACTGACATAGAAAAGTGTTCGGTATTTTAGCCTCAGTCCTTGAGTTCTGAGTTATGGCCCTATGGTCAGTCTTAGGGTGCACGTTTAATAAATAAATTATGCCTATTTGACTGAGATCTGTATCCGTGTAGTTTGTGGGACAAATCCTGGACTCCAACAGAAGAATATGCTCAGGGTTGTGGAGCAAAGTCCTAGTGCACACTACTGCAGGGATCATTGAGGAAGCAGGGGGTTGGTGTTGGGCAAAGCAGGAAGTGAGGAAGAGAGTTGGGGCATTTTAAGAGCTGAAGGATAAGGGAGTTTACTATAAGATTGTACTTCCTAAGAATGTCAGAAGCTCCAGCCATAAATTCTCACCATCAAGACTGAACAAAGGACAACAATAGACAAGCTGATAGGCATGGAGGGAGCGTCATTCGCAAAGAACTACAGCTAAGTAAGGAATGCTGGGAAAAGAGAAAATAATCTAAGTCAGGACAAGGAACAATTGGTTATCCAAAACCAAAGGGTTAGATTTGAAAACACATTTACAAATACTACTATACAGAGTAAGCATGTTATATTTATACATTTAGAAATATATACATATATTTCTAAATACATATGTATATATTTCTATATACATGTGTGTGTGTGTGTGTGTGTGTGTGTATGTGTGTAAAAACAATTAACGATGAGAGGAGTTATGAATTTGAAATAGTGCCAGAAGGGGTTTGAGGTAGGTTATGGATAGAGAAAAAGGAAGGAGAAAATCATGTGATTGTAATCTAATCTCAAAAAACTAATAATAATGTAAAGATTGTTTGAAGAATGAGTATTTTGACTTTAAATTTTTTACAATGAATTTTTTAAATAAATATTTTATTGGGATATATATTTGAATAAACTTTTGTAGCCAAAGTACTGAAGGCTATGTGAATAGAGTAACTTTGGTTTGTAGTTGCTCATATCATTTGCAATTGTTTTATGATTTTGACCTTTTTCTTTATTTTGTTAGGGGGGGAAAGGTAAGATAAAATAAAAACAAAAAAAAATTTGTAAAGAAAAACACAAGTTAACATCCTCATATAAGGAGACACTAAATAGCCAAAATACTACTTAACATTCTATTCTTTTTCTCTCCTTTCCTCTCCTCTCCTTTCCTTCCCTTTCTTTCCCTTTCCTTTCCTTTCCTTTCCTTTCCTTTCCTTTCCTTTCCTTTCCTTATCGCTTCTTTTCCTTTTCTTTCTATTCCTTTCTCTCTAATTTATCAGTGTTGTGACTAGAACTCAGATTTGACCTACCCATTTTCATGCCAATACTATGCACTTTTTAATCACTATTGCTCTTTAGTATAGCTTAAAATTAGGGATGGTGATACTTCCAACAGTTCATTTATTGAACAGGGTTGATTTATCTATCCTGCTATTTTTTTTCCATATGGAGTTGAGAATTTCTCTTTCAAGATCTGTAAAGAATTGTGCTGAAAGTTTGATGGGAATGGGATTCAATCTGTAGATTGCTTTTGGTAAACTGTCCTTTTTGTTTTGTTTTGTTTTGTTTTGTTTTGTTTTGCTTTAATCCTTCTGTTACATGGGGAGAGGAGATCTTTCTATCTTTTGATATTTTCCTGAAGTTTTTTCTTCATACACTTGAGGTTCTCATCATACAGGTTTTCCACTTGCTTTGCTTTTTAGACCCAGATATTTTATGTTATTCATGGCTATTGTAAAATGTGCTTCTCCAATATCTTTCTCAGGCCATATATTACTTGTGTAAAGGAGGGCTACCAATTTTTTGAACGTATTTTGTACCCACCCACTTTACTAAAGGTATTTATCAGCAGTAAGAACTCTATGGTACAAATTTTGAGGTCACATATGTATACTATCATATCATCTGCAAATAGCAATACCTTGGTTTCTCCCTTTCCAATTTGAATCTCTTAGACCCTCATTAGTTGTCTTAAAACTTGAAGCTAGAACTTCAAGCACTATATTAAATAGTTAGGGAGAGAGTAGACAGCCTTTTCTTGTCCCCAATTTTAATGGGGTTAATCTAATTTGCTCTCCACTTAATTTAGTGTTGTCTATTGGCTTGCTGTATATTGCTTATATTATATTAGGAATGTAATCATAGCACTCATATTTCCAAAAGTTTTAACATGAAGAGTTGTTGGATTTCATTAAAGTCTTTTCAGAATCTAGTGAGATGATCATGTGACTTTTTTCTTTCAGTTTGTTTATATGATAGATTACTTTGATAGGTTTTCATATATTTAACCATCCATGCACCTCTGGGATAAAGCCTACTTGTTCATGGTTGATGATGTTTTTCTGTATTCTTGGCATTGGTTTACAAGCATTATGTTGAGTAGTTTTGCCTCAGTGTTCATATGGGAAGTTGTTCTGAAGATCTCATTCTTGTTGAGTCTGTTTGTGGTTTAGGCATCAGGGTGACTGTGGCTTCATAGAATGAGTTTCACAATGTTTCTTCTGTTTCTATTTTGTGTGAACAGATTTGTAAGTGCAGGGCTGGGAACAGAGGAGACGATGATGCCTGTGATTGGGTTGTAATGTGGAAAAATAGATAGATAAATAAATAAATAAATAAATAAATAAATACAGAAAATTTCCCAAGGTAGGCAAGAGCTATAATCCTGAGCTATAATACCTGTTTTTGTTTTCTTGAGACCCTGTTTTCTTGTGCAAGTCACACTGAAATCTAAATCTAAATCCTCCTGCTTCTAAAAGTGCTATATATGATTACATAATGCTCTGCCTTCTCATGTGCACCATTCACATTGCTTCAGGCTTCAGTTCTTAAAACATTCAGGTATGATTTTCATCTCATACTCAGACTAGTGTATGGGTTTTAGGTTTATACATGATAAATATTCTTATCTCGGTACTTCAGGAATTTCCTATAAATACCACAATTTAATTTCTCCAGAGATCTATTTTGTGACCTCTATGGTAACTGTGATCTTTAGATATCCTCTGAAACAACAAGGGACTTTCTTAAAACCACATGTACAAAATGGAATCCTGATACCTAGCCAAATCTGCTTTCTGGGTGCCTGAGATAAGGGGTGCTTGCTTTGCCAAGAGAACTGAGAGTTCTATTGGTATTTCTGCATTCTCTTATTTGATTGGACACAAAACTCACTTGCAATGAGGCTGGGTCCAGTTAGTTAAATGGAAATGATCAAAAGAAACATCAAGAGTAAAACTAGAAGGAAGAAGTTGCAAATTATGTCCAAATTCATATCTACAGTCTACGCATTTAGTCCATTTTGTATGTTAAATTTTTCATCCACGTTTAATAAATTTTGTCTGATCCATGGCATAAAATATACTTTATATTTACTGCTACTACTAAAATATTATTCTATTTTTGTTTATGTGTTTATTTCTTTGAAACAGAATCTCACTCACTGTACAGCTCTGACTTGTCTAAAACTTGTTACATATACAAATGTGTCCTGGAGTTCATAGTAATCCTAATTCACAAATTCTGGGGCTAAGTAGTGGATGTATGCCATTGTCTATGATAAATCCCCAGTCTTAGCACCAGCGAAATAGACCCCTTTGGAAATTTGAAAACATGCACCATCAATTAAATTATTCTAATACACCTCACTCTTTCATAGGAATGAGTTAGTTTTTGAACCGCCCAAAAGCAGAGATTGCTTTCCTTCATCAGCCACTCACTATTAAAGTATTAACTCATCTAGGGATGGTACAGAGAAGGAACACACACACTCTACTCTTTCTCTTTTTCTCTCTGTGTCTGTCTCTGTCTCTCTGTCTTTGACTCTGTCTCTGTCTCTGTCTCTGTCTCTCTCTCTCTCTCTCTCTCTCTCTCTATCTCTCTATCTCTATCTCTATCTCTCTCTGTCCTGCACACACAGACACACACAAACACACACACACACACACACACACATACATACAAATGCATACACATACATACATCATACATACAGTTCAATCACTTCAATAAATTTCATGTTCATATTTTCCTATAAGGTTTCTGGAATTCTGAGCGATAGACCTTCTCCTTCTCACTGTCTAGCTAAGTAGTTAGGTTAGTCATCCATACACAACCAGATCCTTCCCTTTATCCTTCCAGAGCTCCTCTGCTACTGTCGCTTTCCAAACTTCTTAGCTGTACTTTATTTAAAACTTGGGCAATGTTTCTAGTTTTATTAAGGGATTAATTTTCATAAAACGGTTATGATGCTTGAAATATTCAGTTTCCTTGTGATCAAAGTCAATTTCAGATCGGCTGTTTACTCATAGGCATACTAATTGCTTTTTAAAGCATCACTCTTAGAACAATCAAAATATCTGTGCCTATAATTTATGCTTTTTCCTTGCAAAAAGCTCATTAGCAGTCATAAGACTCGATAATGTTAATATTCCCAAGATGAATGATACAAAAGATTCATTATCTTTAAGCCACATTGGAATCATTGAACTGAGGCATTTTATATGATTACAATTATCTTTCAACCAATGTACTCATATAAATTTAACTAGATGCTTAAGTGGCCTATTGACCCAAAGGGCACTCTAACTCCCTGACCTGATAATTTAATATATTAATGTGCAAGGAATAATGCACACTTTCATTGCAAAGTTTTCTCTACTCTATTTTGAACAAACAGTCTTATGGGTATAATTGGAATAGTGACAGCAAATTAAAAATTATTTTTTTTCAAACTATTCTGACTCTTCTTTCTCTGTGCATATTTTCTTTAGTTATTATGAAAATTAAGATAATTCTACTTCCATACACCTATTTTCTGCATGATTACTTTCCTATGTAAAGATGAGATAGACGTCTTCTTTTAGAAAACGGATTTTGTAGATTAATCAGAGCATTGTATGGCAATTTACAAAATATGACTAAATTCAATTGCTCCTTAAGCCATGGTAGTAAGAATTTGCAAATAAACTTCTAATGCCTACCCATTTGCCATTTCACATATTGGATGCATAGAGAAGTTCTGAGCTTTGAAAACTTGAATTTCCTTCAAACATACCAATTCTGAATTAATGTTGCTGGGTAATCTGGGTAGCCCAGAGCTCCCCAAGGTTTCTAATATGGAGCCCAGATTCTAAAACATGTTAGAGCGATAACTGTAAAACATTGTTCCCAGGATTCAATGGGGGTGAGACCTTAGATGAGATGCCCAATAGTAGATGAGTGACAGGGCTCCCAGTGGAGGGATGGAGACACCTTCAAATTTTTTGATGCAGAATTGTTCCTGTCTAAAGGAAATGCAGGACCAAAAATGAAGCAGAGACTAAAGTAAAGACCATCCAGTGTCCCGTTCAATATAGGATCCATCCCGTGAGGAGACTCTAAATCCTGACATTATTACTAATGCCATGTTGTACTTGCAGACAGGAGCTTAGCATGACTGTCCTCTAAGAGGCTCTACCAAGACTGAGACATATGCAGAAACTTACAACCAGTCATTGGACTGAGGTCATGAACCTCTATGGAAGAGTTAGGGGAAGGATTGAAGGAGGTGAAGGAGATGGCAATCCCATAGGAAGACCAATGGTATCAACTGCCATGGACCCCTGGAAGGTCACAGAGACTAAACCATCAATCAAAGAGGATACATGGGCTGGTCCTGTCGTAGCTACAGTGGCCCACAACCATCAGAGAGGTGTGTGGCCATCAGTCATATAGGAGCAGCACCAAGCCGTCTCAACGTGCAAATAAGGTTTCCCCAAAGCTCTCAGACCAAGCCAATGAGAGGTACCTGTTGTCAATTCCAAACCCACCCCTCTCTGCCCAAACTCGCTTCCCTTTGCTGGAACTCTCACACCAGGCCAGGCCAGAGTTCTCCAAGGAAAGATTCTGGAACACAGACCCACAATGACATTTGAAAAAACAACAACAACAACAAAAAGGAATACATAGGACAAACTTGGCATTCCCTTTAAATGGTGCAGATTCATCATGCTAGAATGTATGTGAAATTCAGTAAAGGTTCCAGAGTAGTGTCTTAGCTTAACAATTTGACTAATTTTTAAGAGTGGTACTCATAGTGATAATAAATACTGAAATTACTTGAGTATATTCCTTTAGTGTTTTAAACAATTAATGAGTTAGTAAAATAATACAATGTAACTATGCCTAGATAGGTATATTTTAAAAGATGTGAATTCTATGTATAATATTTGTTTATGTATGCATATAAAGTGTATATATATGTATGTGTGTGTGTGTATATATGTATATACATAGATATATATGTATATATATAGCAAATATCCTTTTAAATAATAAATAATCTAAAAAAAATCATGGAAATATCCAGTCTGCTGACTTAGTGTGCTATGGGAATGAATCAAATTGTCATATGAGCTATCTATAAGCATATTATCACTCAAAGGATATAAAGAAGAAATACCAAATACTGTCATTCTTGGCATCATGGAGAGGTCTGGAGGTTAAGTGAAATAGGCAAGACACAGAAGGACATGGATTACATGATTTTATTCATAAGTGCTAGTTTATATAGTAAATTAATCTCATAAAAGAGTAAGACTAAAAGGGTGTTAACCTATTCCAGGAGGACCTCCATTCTCCCACCACCTCTCCTCCACCTCCATCACACTCCCGAACCATACAGAGAGGAGCAAGTCCCCCGTTAACATCCATCCAGCACCTGACTCAGACAGATATAGACAGCCATTGCCAAACAGTGGGTGCAGCAGCATACAGATGAGCTTGCTAGGGAGTTTCTCACCTGCTCCCAGAGTTAGGAGCCTGGGAGTCTGTGTTTTTGATTCCTTACCACCCCACTTCCAACCCCCATTGGCAAGTAGAGTTGGGCAGCCAGTAGTCCAGGGCACAGGAAGCAGCAAACAATATACATGAATGGGTTGGACCTATCCCTCACGCCCCCGCACATACATGGCAGATGTGCAGCTTGACCATCATGTGGCTTGTGAACAACTGTAATGGGGTGATCCCAAAAGCTGTTGCTCTTATGTAGGATATGTTCTACTAGCTGGGCTGCCTTGTCCCGCCTCAGTGTGAGAGGAAGCGCCTAGCCCTGCAGAGACTTGAGATGTCAGAGTGAGAGAATATCCAGGTGTGTCCCACCCGCTCAGATGAGAAAGGGAGAGGGGATGGGGGAAGGATTGTGGGAGGGAGTGACCAGGAAGGGGCAGTGATCCCCCTTTAATTAAATTAAATTAAAATTAAATTTAATTTAATTTTAATTAAATTAAAGAGGGGGGTCCATTAGCAGAGAACATAGATAGACCTTGGAAAAGGCTAATGGAAGCATGTTAAACTCTGGTTAGACTGAAGCATGGCAGAGCACATTGTGGTGGCTGTCTTGCATTGTTCATTTCTGAAGTTCCAGACAACAATTTAGAAAGTTTTCTCAATAAACAAAGATAAATTTTGAGATACAGATACGATAAATTTGATTCAAATAATACAGGTATATACATACAATGCAAGAGGCTGGTGCCAAATTCCTGTACACAGTTTATTGTTCATGCTGTGTTAAAATTATTTTTGGCTAATAAATAAAGCTTACAAGTCTCAAACATTTTTTTTTCAAAATCAGAAAAATATATGTAAATTATTTCAAAGGCAAGTTCATTCTTTTTCATCATTTCTCTTGTTGATTTTTGATATTATATTTTAATTACAACCCTTCTATTCTCCATTTTAATTTCTTCCTTCCATTCTCTCTTTCCAAACCCTCGCATAGGTCCTTCCATAATCATTTTCAAATCCAAGGTTTCCTAAGTCCCCTTAGTGTTATTGCATGTACATATGCATATGTTTATGGATACATATTACTAAATATAAACTATAGTCTGTATAATGTTGCTTGTATAAATGATTTCAGGACTGAAGATCTGATATCAAATAGCCAACTAGCGTGCTTTTCTCTGAAGAAGACGGTGATGATTTCTGTCCTTATTTACCCAGAATTCTTTGTGTAGGGTTGAGGCTTCATGAATTTTTCTTATCCTCATTGTGATATGTATTGTTATCCTCACTGTTCATTTCATTTTTAGGCAGTCATGTTGGTGAGACTTTATAGATGTAATGAAAATGATACTGATTATCCTACCATAAATATTTTCTTGAATTTAATTATAACAGATGTCTTGGAAATTTTATTTTCTATTCATTTAAATTTACTTTTATATTGTTCACAATTGGCTGTTTGATCCAATTCTAGGCTCGTTTGTAATGTTCATTCACTGAGCACAACTATTATGTCCAGAGTAGTCTATCACTTTTGAACAATATAAATGAATGAAGACACATTATCATTTGTTCACTTTTTCTTTTATTTGTTGTTTGCTTTCTCTTTGTCTCTCAGTCTCTCTCTCCTTCTCTCATTGTGTGTGTACATTTGTGTGTGTGTGTGTGTATGCATGTTTGTGTTTTTATTTGTGGTATGTCTTTATTTCCAGGCTGTATTGGCCTCTTTTTTGTCTATTCTCCTTTCTCTTCCTCTGCAAATTGAGTTTATAAGTATGTACCAAACTTCAGAGCCTATGAAATACATACTTAGGAAATTATTTCTCTGAGCCTTTTAAAAACAAATTTCCTGAGGATTTTTCTGTATGGTGGGCAGATATAAAGCTGGAAAACAGTTTGCAACTCTGTCCACAGGATTTGTCTAAGGATCTTTACATTCTTTAAAAGCTGTTAATATATACGAGATTAACATGCTAATAATCATCCCAATTCAATTCTGTATACTTCTTAGATACTTAGACAAAAATAATCCCAAATAAAATTGACACATTCATCCCACACAAATTTCTTTATATACAATTATTTAAAGGGTAAAAATCTAAGATTATATAAACAAAATAATGTCTTAAAGATTTATATTTATTGTCTTTTTATTTTTAAATATTTAATTCTATCAAATTTTACATTAGTGTAATGGAAGATTGACATTTAATTGAAAAGGCCAAGTTTTATTTCTTGAGTTTGTTTGTATCTTTTTTTCTGAATTGAAAATGGCATGTAAAATGTTTCTGTTCCATAGGCTTTTCTACTAACCCTGTGCTTTGATCTTTGTTTAACTTCACTCTGATATTTGTTCTCTCTCTAGGAATTAACTATTCTTATAAATAATCAGTTTACTATTTGAGACAATTGATGTACAAATCAACTCCATTTGCTTCTAGTAACAATCATACAAGTTATTCCAGTTTTAAAATCAAATTTTTAAAAATTTATATCATGAAAGTCAGAGTACGACCTAGGACATTGCCAATGACAGGTCTCTTTTGTAATTGATGATAATTACCTCTTCCCAATTTATCTCCTGTGAACTCCTGAAGAGTCTTCTGTCTCTTCCCTCAGTCTACACATAAGAGTACCAGGATAGTAAATACATGCTACTTTGCTTATGTTGGTGTCTGGGGTTTGGGCTCAAGTTCTAAGATTTCTACAACAAATGATTATTCACCAAATCATGTTCTCAACCCAAGAATAACATCTTTAGAATAACATCTTATGTTGGCTAACCTGGAGGTCCACACCTATAACAGTAGTACTTAGACATTGAGGCAAACTCAAAACTAGAAGCCTTATAGGAAGACTTGCCTCAAAAATAATAAAGAAACAACAAAAAAATTACATATTAACTACATAGTTTAAGTTTCCAATTGAATTTGAAACAGTGGACTAAGTTAAATATGCCTCTATTTCTACAATTTTCCAGTAAAATGAAAGGCTATTCCTTAAAACACTAGTGTATTTACATACTATATGTACTATTATGTGTATGTAAAGCAAACCAAGCTAAGTATCATATCATATGTTGTAGTAAGAAAAAAGTTCTCATACCAGTACATGGGTTGTTCATGTAAAGAAAACTTCCCTGTGTACTTTTAACTTTAGTATAGGGGATTTCACAGCTTGAACACTATTAGTCGTACTGGTATTTATGAAACAAGCAAGAGCAAAGCTGTCTATAACAGAATTGTGGACATGCATAAAAAGTGACATTTATCTTGATATAATTTCAGGACTTAAAAAGGAATTTGTTCTTTAGAAGAATTTTTAAAATTCTAGCTAAATGATATCTCTAAGAATAAAGATAAAAGTAAAATTGTGGGGCCATGTCAAGCTTTGGCCTGCAGCCTTGTGGGAGAATCTAAGCCAAGCTCGAGTTTTGAGACCTGTCTCAGTCACTTCTGTATTGGAGTGACTCAGCAAGACCTGTTTGGCCCTGCCTTTGCCATGCTATTGCTGATATGAAGCTTCGCCATTGGCGCTGTCTGTCACCCCATACCTTCTGTCACCCTTTCCTGAAACCTGTGTTACCTCACCCCACCAAAAATCCCTCACCCTATGCTGCAAACATAAATAAGCGAGAGGCTGATGTAATAAAGTCGAGTTCCTGCTTTGACAAGACTCCCAGCCTGGTGTAGTTCTTCACAACTGGCAGACACTCATCATCTTGCTTAGCCCCAGAGAGACCCTGGGGGTCCAAGCTTCTCTCCTCACAGCTACCTACTGGTAAGGAGCTGACATAAAATCCTTTCTTTCTATCTTCCTTTCTTTCATCCTTTCTTTCTTTTTTTCTTTCTTTCTCTCTTTTTTCTTGAAAATATAACACTGAGTATGCACTGGTACATAGTTCATAATAATCAAAATAAAAATTTTATGAAATAATTAGACCTATATAAAGTAATAGGTAATTATTTGCAAGTTTTAACCTTACATTTTTTCATTATGTCTTCTATGTTAGATTATTATGAACCATCCAAATACAGATAATTATGCCATTAAGTGACAAGACTCTTTGGTAGTTATTTATAAAGCTGTGGATTTAGCTGACATTTATTCCTCTCCCACAATGGCAAATGATGTTGTGGATTATAGAAAGAATATTAAAAAAAAAAAGAGTAGTTCTTAAGTATCCTGGAATGAGCTAAAGAAGGTTACAGACTTGTACCATTCACATCGGCAATATAAAGATATGTAGGCAGAATCAAGAATGAGAAAGAACAATGAGACCTCAGCCCAATCTCTGTCTTCTCACTATTCCACAAGATAATCAATGCATTTTCTTCCTTTTAGGTATTGGGGGAAAAGACAAAATTGGTAGGGCAAAAAACTGGATTTTTTTCTAAGTAGTTTCTTCTCTCTCCCCACAAAACAAGCTGGTTATATTTGTTCCGTGTCATTACTTTATGTTAAGGCCCATTGAAGAAATAGTGATACAAATGATTTGTGAGGAACCAATCACTTTCTGCCTTGATTTAAACCCTACCTCACAGGAATGAACTCAAACCTGGTGCTGTAAAAAAATCAAAATGTGATTAGGTAGGTAATAGCTCATAGTCCTACAAGGAAAAAATTGATACTATAGTTCTGCTAATTTGTCACAGTAACAAGTTGCCACTAATTTCTTATCTTTGTACATATAGATTAGTGTATACCCTATGAAACACAGAGAAGTTTCATTTTACAGTAGTAAGGGAGGTAGCCCAGAGAACTCCACTACTTACCATGTAGAGAATAAATGTTTAGTCCTATATGGGGCAGCTATATAAATTTCCTTTGCTGACACTCAAGATTAATTTTGGAAAAGGAAGAGAAAGAGTAAGAAACAGAAATAGTACACATGTATAGTGAAATAGTATTTACTGGGCATGCCCATGATATTGCACACTTAAATTCACATCAGTTGTGTTGGTTTGTATAAGGCCTGCACAATCTCAAAATAGCTAAATTCTATCATTGATCAGAAAGTCATTCATGAAGTACAACTTTAGAAAAGAAGTTATTTGCAATTTATGACTGCTGTGGGGAGGTCAGTTTTCCTCAAGAGTGTGGCTTTTGATAGACTACACATGCTCCAGTAGAATATCTTATACCTGTGTATCAATAATAAGCAAGAGCTATCTATATACAGTCGATAGGTTTAAAAAGTAAATAAATAGCACATGAAGTGAAGGAAAAGTGACAGAAGTCATAAAAAAGATTAGTAGGAATGGAAAAAATATGCGGATTTGATCATAATGCATTATAAATACATATGAAATTTTTAGACAAAAATTTGTGAAGATTTCTACCACAATTCAAAAATAATCTTAAATTTTAAACTAATGTTTAAATTAATTTTGAATAATCACTAGTGATAATTATGAATTTATGGCTTCAGGTAGTAAAATAATTGTTGATACTAGAAAAGTCTGTCACAAAATAGCCATTTAATAAATATTTTTTTGAAAGAGAAATGAAGAAGAATGAGTTTAGTGTCCAATAGCTACATTAGTTAATTTAATCTTTCAGGCTGTAGATGTAGAATCAACACTTGGTTGATTTTTAACTAAATGTTAATGTTTGGAATTAACATACTACTTGTGAATCCCCTAAAGTATTTCTGGCACATTGTAGACAATTGTTAGCAGTAAATCTGGAATTCTGTTTTCATCTGACATAAACTAGGGCCTAGGTTTTCTGTACATTATTATTAAGCTAGGGGAAATTATCTTACTCATATATAGGATGTCCTTGGAGGTAAATGTGCTAATAATAACAGTCTATTGCAAATTGTTAATGCAATTCTGTACTGCAGCAATCACTTGAAAATGGAATGCTTATTACTAAGCAAAATGACTTTACAGTCATTGAACTTCTTGGGTATGTTCTTAAAATTGCTACCTCAGTCATAACTAGTATACATTTCTCAAAAATGGAAATCAGATAGCTTCTAGAAACAATAAAAGTTAGAGAGAGAGAAAGAGAGAGAGAGAGAGAGAGAGAGAGAGAGAGAGAGAGAGAGAGAGAGAGAGAGAGAGAAACAGGGAGACAGACAGAGAGCCAGAAAGATAGAGAGAGGAGAAAAGAAGAGAAGAGAAGGCTTGGAAGTCTGAGGACTCTCTGCTTGCTCCTACTTTGTTAAACTGCTACGCTCCTTCAGTAAGGCAAACACTAAGCAGTTTTTGGTAACATTAATTTTCTTGAAATTTACTCCTGACTACAATTTACAAGTTAAGAATAAGGTCACTATCCAGAATGTCATGAGCCAGAACATGATCTTTGTTGTTCATTTTCTATTTCTAAATACAATTCCTAACCTTACAACATTTGAAATCTAGATCCTTTATGTCTTTTGGAATTTGGATATATTCCTTAAATAAGAGTGGAATTCTACATAGGGAGAGTAAAAGTTTAAACAAACCTTAATCTACTCTGAAGCTGAACAATACTTACAGAAACCCCGAACTTGTTTGTGTTTCAGCTCATTTGAACATATAAATGAATTGGCTTGTCTATAGCCATAACAGGCCATAAAAAGAAAAGAGAGACAGAAAAAAAAAACGAATAAGCCACACACACACACACACACACACACACACACACAGAAAGAAAGAATAAGTGACTAACACAGAAAATAAATATGAAAACAGTTACAAATACTTGTACTCTGCAAGTTGAACTCACAGTAGCAGTATAAATAATTTTAAGACTGGTCATAGATAGAGATTGACTATGTGACCATCCGTGTTGTTTTAAGTGATTCTAGCTCTATTTTGTTTGTGGATTTATGAAAACACAAACTTCAGGTGAATGGCAGTTGGCATAAAAATGCATAAGAACCAAAGGGAACCTCACAACTATTTACATATTTTTATCTCCTTTTCCCTTTTAAATTTTATCTTTGTAAATATTGGTTAATTCAAAGGAAATGGTACCACACTAAAAGTAAAATTTTTGTTTGCTTGTTTGTTTTTTGTTTTGTTTTTTTTCAGTACAGGCTTTCTCTGTGCAGCCCTGGCTGTCCTGGAACTCACTCTGTAGACCAAGCTGGCCTCAAACTCAGTAAATCTGTCAGCCAATGCCTCCCAAGTGCTGGGATTAAAGGCATGCACCACCACTGCCTGGAGTAAAAAAAAAAAATTATTGAATATTTTATTTATTTACATTTCAAATGTTATCCCTTTCTCCCTGCTCTGGCATTCCCCTACACTGGGGCATTGAGTCTTCACAGGACCAAGGGCCTCTCCTCCCATTGATGCCCAACAAGGTCATCCTCTGCTACACATGCACCTAGCCCCAGGGCTTGCTCTATGTGTGCTTTTTGGTTGGTTGATTAGTTTCCAGAGCTCTGGGAGTCTGGTTGGTTGATATTGTTGCTCCTCCTATGAGGTTGCAAACCCCTTCAACTCCTTCAGTCATTTCTCTAACTCCTCCCTTGGGGACCCGGTTCTCAGTCCAATGGTTGGCTGCGAGCATCTGCCTCTGTATTTTCCAAGCTCTGGCAGAGCCTCTAAGGAGACAGTCATATCAGGCTCCTGTCAGCAAGCACTTCTTGGCATCAACAATAGCGTCTGGGTGTTTGTGACTGTACATGGATGGATCCCCAGTGGGGCAGTTTCTGGATGGCCTTTCCTCCGGTCTCTGCTCCACACTTTGTCTCCCGTAATTCCCTTCATGAGTATTTTATTCCTCCTTCTAAGATGGACTGAAAAGTACAATTTATTGCACAAAATTGTGTTAGAGCTGCTCAGTGAACAACGATGAAATTCTTACTAGAGTCTGTAAAGATCATTCATTGATTATACAGCAATAACTTGAATGGCAAACAAACGAAAAACAACAAAGCAATGAAATAGTAGTATTAGGTTAAGTTGGACAAATTTTTACAAATGTTACGTGTAATAAGGTTTATCTTTAGAGTAGTACTACCCGAAAGGAATGAGCTTTCCAAAAAAAAAAATCAAACAAAAACCCTAAACAAACAACAATAACAACAGGAGAGAGAGGAAGAGAGAGAGAAAAAGAGAGAGAGAGATGGGGGAAGGAGGTGGTGGGAAGAAGAGAGAGAAGGTACAGATGATAGATAATGGAAGTGTAATTAATAAAATAGAAAATCTTTGTTTTAGGTAGAAAATTATATAGCTTTACATGTACTCACCACGTAGCATTTCAATTAGTGAAAGAAAAAGCCAACACTATCCTCTAAATATATAACAGAGGATACATTTATTTTTCGTGAAGTGTAATGAAAGAAATGCATTGTTAGGGCATGTTTTGTCTGAATTGTCTGTTCTATTTGATATAGTTTGGATGTTTATACATCTATTCATGGCTCAAACTGGACTTGCAGTGATTGACATCTGAATTCATTCTTCTTTCCTCAGTTCTCCCAGAAGGGTTAGTCTAGCAAGCAGACAGTTTACATACCTGTACTATATTATATTTCATTTGGAAAATATATGAAAAAACTGCAGTACTGAAAAAGCTCAGTGTCTTGACAAAAGAAGACTTGTACAGATCCTCTGAATACTGCATGTTCTTAACTAGTAGAGAGTTCTCAAAACATGCTTATTCTATTCCGGATTACCTCACTTAATTTTTCCACTACTCTAAGGAAGAAGGCAAGGCAGTTTGGATTATCTGTTTATTAGATAAGAAGGCTTGGCACTAGAAGGTTAAGTGATTTGCCCACAGTTAGAGTTATATTGAACATTGAAGTTTGACATGATCCTACATTTTCTATATTTCACTATTTCTCCCACTACCACATACTAAGGTCATCAATCTTAATCATAGATGCCTGGAACACACAGCACAAAAATAGTGACCCTCAAAGACACTCCGAGGCCATATTCCCATTCTTTACACTCCTACAGAGCATGGAGCAGCAGTACAAAAATCCACAGAAAAAGAAAAATGAGCTCTGCAACTTTAAGACAAAAACAAGCAAACAAACAAAAATCAGAAAGTATGTTGGAATACAGCTACATCTTATTCTTTCTATATTGTCTATGTTGATTTTCAATAAATACACAGTGGCAGAATTATATATTGAACAAAATTGTGTTGTATTCATTCACTACCTTTTTATATTAAAAAGTTATCTTTGCTATGGAATATTCAAAGATAAAAAATAAACTGGACTCTCTTGCAGCAAATTCTCTAAAGAGATTAAAAAAATCTCTGGCTGACACTTATAACTGATGTTTTATGTTTGTTTAGCTGTTTTTAGTAAGCCTCCTTAATTGGCTGGAATTCCCATCTGTTTTTCATTTCCTTCAGATTTTTTTCCTGTGTTGTGCACATAACCTAGACCTGCAGTATTCACATTATATACATTTAATAACAAATGTAAGTATAAATGATATTGGGCAAAAAAGTGGACTACACTTAGATATATATGCAAATGATGTATATGTAGTACATGTACACACATATACATAGGTATACACATACATACACATGCATATGCATGTGTATACACATATATACATATACAAATGCATACATAGACACATACATATGTGTATATAGAATTGGAACAACCCCTGCAGGCCTTAGGAGAATCCATGAAGAGTTTCTTATATCTTTGACATGAAATGCCATTCTCTAGATAAGACAAGCCTGATAGGCCTCTAAACTTTGAGCAGCTGTGATTACCATAGGAAAAAACGCACAATAGTGAGCTCATTAATATTCCTCATGGCAATAAGTGACACAGGAGGCCCCATTCATCCCTAAGAATTCATATATAAGGGTTGCTAGATGTAGTTATTGTAACTCATAAGTTACTTATGCTTCTGTAAGTAATGATATTTGACTTAATCACTTTACCAGCCTAGTTAAGTAGAATATGCCTTTGTTGTGTCCCTGGGAGCCTGTTCTAAAATTAATCAATGTTTTTAAATATCATGAGAAAAAGTCAAAGAGCAGATTTTAAGTATTACATAGGTAAGATTGTTAATTTCTTATACAGAAATCAAATACAATGGCTGAATTAACATTTAGCAAGACACAATATTTGCTAATCCATTATAGTTCAGTATCTTGCCATTCTAGCTACCTCTATATTCTGGGCAAGTTTACATAGTCTTTTGAGTGTATATTTGATTTATGTGATAATGGATTTTAAATATATCACAATGAAAATTATCGCCGGGCGGTGGTGGCGCACGCCTTTAATCCCAGCACTTGGGAGGCAGAGGCAGGCGGATTTCTGAGTTCGAGGCCAGCCTGGTCTACAGAGTGAGTTCCAGGACAGCCAGGGCAACACAGAGAAACCCTGTCTCGAAAAACCAAAAAAAAAAAAAAAAGAAAATTATGATAAAACCTGCTAATCAACAATGTTGCAATGAAGTTTCACAGGATCTAAGACCCGACTTGCAGAAGCTCTTGACTTGGACATGTTGAAACTTCCCATATACTAGATAATACTGAGTTAATATTTCCTGTTATGTAAGACAACATTGTTGGAGTCATCTTACATCCCTCTTCCCATCTTAGCATATTAAATGTAGTTCTGTCCTTGGAAAAAATTCAAAAATCTCAGCTCTCTCCACAACTCCTCAAGGACACAGATATCCACTATCTAAGCCACCGAGAGATTTTGATCTGGAATATTGTTTAATGCCCTACCTGTTTTATCTGTTCTTATCCCTGTCTCGAAGAGTCTGTTCTCTGTGCTTAAGCCAGAATGAATATGCAAAAAGATGAAGAAGCCAGTACAGAGCACAGAATAACCAGGGACTTGTGCTTCTTTGTAAGCAGTCTTGATCTTGACCTACAAAGTTCCTCAGTATATACACTTCCAGCTCCATACAACTTATCTGGTCACCACTCTGTGCTTCTCACTTTATCCTCTCATGATTCTATGGATACACTAGCTTGCTGGCTTATTCTCAAGAACATGCCATGCTCATTCTCACATCAGAGCCTATGTCTTGCACTCTCTGTTTCTATTGTTCATTCAAATAACCACATGGTGTGTGTCCTTATACCTTCTAGGTTGTGCTCATCTATTGTTTTAGTGAAGTCCTTCTTGACTATTCCTGAATAATTTAAAGCCTACCTATGTTCCTCTCACCAATACTCAAGTACATTCTTTACTCTTTCTTCCTGCTTTATTTGTATTTTCATAAATTTTCAGTTAAATTATATGTTTCACATATTATGACACATCCTACTTTTAAGTATTTGTTTTAATTTCTCTTTAGCATTTATTTATTAGAAATAATTATGTACTTGTATTTTTTCACTATTCACTTCCTATATATTTCCCTTAATTGGACTAAAGGAAAATGAAAGCCAAGGGTTTTGGCTGAATGATTCATATACAGTCCTTAGATTTCTGACTAAGTGCCTGGTAGAAAAATTAATATTCATTTCTCACTTAATCCTCACTTGCTAGTGAGGTAAATAGGTACTATTCCCACTGATAAAAGAATAAGCTTAAGGTTATTAAACTTAAATTATTTGCTGTTATTCACACAACTAATGAGAACTACTGCAAAGACTGTAACTAGGAATTGTGAATTCACAAAAGAGTCTCTTCATTATGATGGTCTAGCAGCTGAGGACTCAGCAGAATGATTCCGAAAAAGAAATAGTAACACAATTTAAATGAAAATCTATTCTTAATTTTAAAAAGTAATAGACTGAGGAATAGAGTAACTTTATCATGGGATGTTTCAGGTAGATTTTCCAGTTTGGAAAAACAGGTAGGCATTTAACAAAGTACTCTGACTTTTCTAGAGCACATAACACCTTGAAATTTTTTCCTTGTTAGATCAAAAATGAAGGAAGAAGAAAGGAATGAAGTAAAGAGAGGGAGGACAGGAGTGAGGAAAGGAAGGAGGGGAAGAAAGCAAGAGAAGGGGCAGAGGGGGTAGGTAGGAAGGCCTGGTGATTAGTTCAGTGGTTAAAGGTTTTCCCTGTCAAAGCTGACAAACTGAATTTGATCCCCTCCACCAGTATGATAGAAGGAGAGAACAAATACTACAAGTTGCCTTCTTACTTCCAGTGTAAACCATGCATATGGATGGAAATGCACACAGGCACACACAGGCACACACATGCTCACAAAAACAAATGCACATGCACACGAGTGAAAGAGGGAGTCAGACAGAAGAATGCAATTCATGAAAGACAGAAACAAAGCACTATTTAAATCCTGCCCATTACAAATCTTTCATATGAGGGTTTGGGCCTAGTAGGATTATATCTTGTAGTACCACGTTCGGGTGATATCACTGGAAACCTCTTTTCTGAAGGGAAATGGAGGAGCAAAGAATATAGGGGGGAGAGGGTGTGGGAAAAGCTGGGGTAGTAGAAGTGGGAGGAACTGTGGTTCAGATGTATTGTGAGAGAAGAATAAAAATAAGATTTTATTAAATGTGTTTCTTTCCTCTTAATATCCTAGTTGTTGCAGCAAAGTTGTCCAACTAAGGTAAAAACTTAAGAGTTGTGACAGCAGAGAATGAGGCATTTTAACACATTTCTAAAGGAATCCGAAGTGAGTTAAGAGGTGATAACCAATAGAAGAAGCTCAGAAGACACCTTGGATGTTTCAAGAGGGATGCTAATGAACTGTGAAAGCTCCTGAGCTCACAATCCTAGTCCTTATGGAACTGATGGGATGAGCCATGGCCAAGAAAAACACAGAGCCTGCTCGGTCCTTAGGCCTGAGAGAATTGGGAAAGAACAGTAGGCCAGCAAAGGATGTAGCAAACTGTTTTGTTGTCGTTGTTGTTGTTGTTGTTGTTCACTCCTGTTAGCAGAAGAGTGTGCTTTCCCACTCCTGAAGCAGTGTCTTGGTACATCCCTACAGCACAGCCCCCACACCAGCAGCATCAATCTCCCTGTTTCTGCCACCACAAGCAGCCATGCATTGCATATTGACAGAGCAGACACAGGCCAACAACCATACATACACCTATGTATGCTGGAATATATATATATATATATATATATATATACATATACATATATGTATATATATATATATATGTGTGTGTGTGTGTGTGTATGTGTATATAATATATATATATATGCATGTATGTTACATGTGTGTATAATATATATATGCATGTATGTTACATACATGCATATATATATTATACACACACACAGACACACACATGCATATATATATTATACACACATACACATATATATATATATATATATATATATTATAGAAGACAGAATATAGGCATCATGAAAAGCAGAAAATATTGTTCATAAAATAACTTCCTCCAATACCAGATCCCTGTATACTCAGAACAAAAGACAGTACAAAGCCAATCTAAGCTAATAATGAGAACCTATGTGAGCAAAAGAAATAAAGTAGTTGGAACTTGTAAAATATAGAGAAAAATATGATTTCTAGACTAAATATACACAAACCATAGGCAAACTATCTGTCATTCTTCTACCTATTGCTTTATACCCATCAAAAAACAGATGGGAAAAGTAAAAGAAAGAAAAACCAGAGTTGAGATTATGCCAAAACTTTATTGCACAAAAAATTGAAACAACATGTTTATAAAATAACAAATAATACATTACAATAGTATAGATATCTATTGTCATGAAACAAACAAACTAACAAAACAAAAAAAACCAGCATCACCTGTAAGCATGTTCAACCAAATGCTTGGTGCTGGAGAGTGTATAGCACATTAAATCCAGCATTTAAATATAGATACATGTGTGTGAGCTTGAGACCAGCATGGACTACTTTGTGAACTATATATCAAGCATAAGTTCAACAGAAGTGACATTAATAGATATGTCAAAATGGGCAGGGAAAAGCACAGAAGTCTTCAACTTCACATACATAGATAAATGCAATTGAGGCATGTGGTGAACAGGAGCAACAATCTTCCTTAGGGAAATTCACTCTAAGAAATTATTAAATATCAATGGGAAGAGAGGCCATTGGCCCTGTGAAGGTTCTATGCCCTAGTGTAGGGAATGCCAGGGCTAGTAAGCAGGAGAGGGTAGGGTGGTGAGCAGGGGGAGGGGAAGGGAACGAGGGTTTATTTTAGTTTTATTTTATTTTATTTCATTATTTTTTTGGAGGGGAACCTGGGAAAGGGGATATTGTTAAAAAAATTCATCTAATAAAAAAAGGAAAAAAAAAGAAGTTATTAGATAGCAAATGGTCAGTCCTTAAAATATGCATGCTAGAAACATGACACCAACTGAACAGGTTATATTTGGAGATATATGTTTACATACCTACATATCTATATATGCATGTTATAGCAATTAATGAAGTAGAGGCTATAAATTTTAAAGAGAGAAAATAAGGGTGTATGTGAAGGTCTAGAGTTTGGAAAGGGAAGAGAAAAATTTTGCAGTTATAATGTAAGGCCTGTGACTGTAACTCAGACATACAATGTATAGGGATAATCAACAAGGCTAAAATAGGGATAGTCAATACTGCTAAAAGAAACAAAATAGCAGCATGGAGTTCAAAAAGCAAACACAACTAATGAAAAAGATAAAAAGGCAAATAAACATTGACAGAATGTCAATACCACAGTTTCAGTGGTAGAAAAGTTTACTAAGAAAAGATCATCAATGGATAAGAAACATAAGCAAACTGACTAAACCGAAGAATAAGGCTCCCTATGCATAACACGATATGGTAACTGAAATATCTGGACCTTTAAGTGTTACATCTGAGTTATACATAAAAGATGAAAAGAAGCAAGAATGACTAGCAATATGGTGGTTACTTCCTGCAGCAGTAGGGTTACCATGAATTTGAGGCCATCATGAGCTGTATACAGTGTGTTCCAGACCAGGGTAATTGAGTTTTTTAGGTACTGTGTCAAGAAAACAAGCAAACAAACAAAAAACAGTAACAAATGTCTCAGTTGACCAGGCAGTGGTGGCACATATCTTTAATCCCAGAACTTGGGAGGTAGAGACAGGTGGATTTCTGAGTTCCAGGCCAGCAGGCCAGCCTGGTCTACACAGTGAGTTCCAGGACAGCCAAGGCTATACAGAGAAACCCTGTCTCAAAAAAAAAAAAAAAGTCTCAGGTGTTAATCTTCCAATTGTGCTCTTACCAATTGCAGCAGAAACAGAAACATGGAGTATTTGGAAAGGTCACTTTCAAAGTACCTCTGGAAAAAAGACCAAGTGTGGATGAGGAGCAAGTAGTACAGAACCCACACTAGGAGAAAGTTACATTTGGGACTGTGACTCATGCTCAGATGTCCTTGAAAGAAGCAACTCCATTCCTCACACAGCCATATTGCAGGCTTTCACAGTATTTTCACTATGAAGCCCAATTTGTATATTCCTTGCTTTGACCGGTATTAGGACTTCCTGTTTCACAGTTGTTCATCGATGATCAACAGAGATATGTCATAACTTGTAATCTCATTACAATTTGGGCCATTTCTCATGGGCCATTGTAGTTTAAAGAATTCTAAGCTTGTTCCTTCAAGCTCGTTATTTTTCCCTATTTCCTTTCCTGAATTATGTACTTCCTTATTCAATATACTATCCAAGAACACTTCCTGAAGTACATCCTACAAGAATAAATGTTGCATGGAGGGACCCCAGTCTGTCAGATAGGTGTAGAATTAATTTCTCTTTTATCCTATTAGATCTCAGTGATTATATTGCATAGCTACAAGTTTCATAATTTGTAAGGCATCATCTATCCTTACTTACTTATCCTTACTGGAAAGTGCTTACCATTTTTTCATGCTTAAACTTACATTCAGTAACTGGAGAGGTGAGCCAGATATCTTGCACACTGCGTTCTTTTTCCTCACCAATATTATCTCACATTGTCTCAACTACGTTTTTTTTTCACACACATTTCCACTCAAAGCTATTGGAAATGTAAGTTACATTTTGGTGACCCCATTGAACTCTATTTTCTAATATCATTTGTTAAAGTCTAACAATTCATTATTTTGCTTCCTTGTCTATTGGGAACACCAAAATAAAATAGACCATTCTTTCCAAATTCTTCCAACTTTTTAAACGTGTGTCTCATTCCTGGCACTTGAAAGCAGCTTTCCCTATACCCAGACCTATCTTCCCTTTTGCTTTCCTGTGTGAAGGCAGCTCTGTTTTTCTCTATAAGAGAGTCATTCCTTGACTTATTTTACATTTCCATTGTTTTCAACCACTCCTAAATTTTCACTCTGTGCATTTATTTTTATAATTTAATTAAGTCTATTAAGTTTATACATTACTGCTCTTGGTTGGTTTTTTTTTTTAATGTGTGTGTTTCTGTGTACTCATGAGAGTTATTATGGCAATGATAACATTGAATCAATCCTTTTGCCTCTATCTCCAGAGCGTTGGAGTTACAGACCTGGACCACTATGCTTATTGTATGGATTGGTGGGGATTAAACATGGTCTTGCAAACACTCTGTCCACTGATCTTAATCACAATTCCAGGTTAAGTAATTTAATACTTCGGTGTTTTAAAACTTTTGTATGAAAAATGCATGCTTCTCATAGTGGCAAACACTTTTAATCCCAGCATTCAAAGAGAAGGGGAAGGCTGATAGGTTTGAATTCAATGGAGCGTGGTGAATTCTAGGTGTAATTCCAGAGTTACATAGTGAGACTTTGTCTGAAAGCAAACCAAACAAAACTTTTATATAAAAGTGCCAAAATATATTTTATTCTTTTTACTAGATAAACAAGTATACCAATGCAAAAGACACACACCAACACACATATAATGAATTTTAAGATAACCTAATTCATTACAAATGTTCAAACATTATTAGTGTTATTTAAACTTCTTCCCTCCATCTCTTTACTGCATTTTAAATATTATAGCCAACTATAAGTATAGTTCTCACAACTGATCAAAGAAGCTTCTTTTTTCAGAAGACAAGAAACATTTAGTAAGGCCACAATGTAAGAACAACTGACTGTATTCTGACTGCCAACAATGATTTATCTGCAACACAACTATACCTAAGGCACAGGGAGCATCAGAAGAGAGAGAAGGGCAAGTGTAATAACCAGCTTTGTGACTGTGCCTTGTACATAGTACAAGGAAGTAACACTGGTGAAACCTCAACAATGTAGTGGCCTAAACTAGACAAGAATAATGCCAACACCAGTTAACATGCCAACATTCCTGGGGGAAATTCCCCATATCCTCACACCCATAGAGGCAGTTACTATCTACTGTGATAATTCTTCCCCAGGGATAAGTCCCCAATTTAGTTATCTAATTCCTATGCTAGAATCAATATACATAGAATCAACAGTAATTAGACTCAGCAGATTGTAGTTATATATTTATTTGCAAGCATATATGTAACTAATAATTAAAGGCAGAGCAAAAATAGAGATAAGACAAGAGCATTATATGGTAGCAGTGGCTGAGATGGTCTCAGTAGATTATGCTCATAAATGATATGAAATAAAGAAATCCATAAATTTGTACAATTATCAAATACCAATTAAAATGAAAAATAAATAGTATACAGAACTGAGGAGAAATTTTATTTTGCATTTATCTTTAATTGTAGAATTATTAAAAGAGAGATTGACTATGCAGATATGCCAGAAATTTTAATTTGGGTATTAGTTATAAGAAAGAATATTTTCTGATGAAACAGGAAAATTCTGTTTTTAAAAACAAATATTTTGCCACCTTTACTGAATAAGATTAGTTAAACACCCTTGATAATTAAACTGTGTGAAAATTATAATAAAAACATAAGAAACAGAGTCACTATCAGGATTATAGTAACTGCCTATATTTAGACCTTGAAGCTAAATTGTTAGTGATGTTTATTTACTAGATATTTTTATACAAAATTAATTACATGATATATGATGCTTGAAATAACCTTGTTTAAGATGTGAATAAAACATTTCTAAAATTTAATATAACTCTTATATTGTACCTCCATTTTGTGTCACATTTTACATTAGGAATGATTAACATTATACAGTCTACTCTTAAACAGTATGATAGCTAAATTAATCAATATTTATCTTTCATTTCTGTTATTAAACTTCACATCAAGGTGTTGTCTTAATACGCAATCTAAATTCTGTATATGATTGATGTTATTTATAATGAGCAGTTAAAATGATGGCAGCATAAACAAACTAAAGGGGCATGCGAACATTTCAGAAATTTATACTATTAATAATCATTTATCTTTGAGACATTGCCTTACTGTGTATTCCAGGATATGCTCAAACTTAGAATCTTTTTTATTTGGCCTCCCAATTAACAGGAATATTGTCATGAGACACCAAGTCTAAAAAAGTACTTATTTTGAAAATATGCAATATGATTTTGTCAAAGATATATGAAAAAACTAAGGAATATCTACTTTTAAAGATCAAACATATTTTAATAATTTTAAATAGCTACTATTTCATCAATGTTGGGTCTATGTAAACATACATAATGACATTATTGTATGTCTTTTGGTTAAGAATTATTCAGATGTCTTAATTTATCATTTGTGGCCGGTCAGTAGTGGCACACACCTTTAATCCCAGCACTTGGGAGGCAGAGGCAGGCTGATTTCTGAGTTCAAGGCCAGCCTAGTCTACAGAGTGAGTTCCAGGACAGCCAGGGCTATACAGAGAAACACTGTCTTGAAAAAAATTATCATTTGTGTGAGTTTTGTGTGTTTGTGTGTTCATGCATGGATTCATGCACATGAGCACACATGCTATGGTGTGTTGTAGAGGTCAGGGAACAATTTAGAGGAGTCCATTCTTTCCTTCTACACTGTTGGTCTCAGTTACCAAACTCAGATCCTCAAAGTTAACACTAAGTGTTTTCACCCAATCAACCATCTCAATAGCTTCTCAAGATGTAATGACAGCATCATTTTCAGTCTTACATTGTAAAATAAGTTATCTAAAACTGATACACAGCAATAGTCACAAGTTGTATGCTATATGTACTAGCCAAAAAATATGTAATTTTTGAAAATAGATAACAAATAGAATCAAAATAAAGGATTTTACATCTCATAAGGAATATAATGCCTACAAATACCTGTCAGTTTTTCATACACATTAAAATATGTAAATGTTACAATTGGTGAGACTGGCAGAAGTATGCAAATTTATATGCAACTGACAACAGAGTAAGGAAGTGGAGAACTGAAGGTCATGTAAAAAGACATGTTATATAGAGTACACCTTTTGCAGTAAGCAAAAGAAAGTTTCTACAGACTAGTGAGAGAGAAGAGAACCATCCAATCCAATTGAAGTCGTCCACACCCATGATCCCAGGATAAATCAGGATGGCTGCACTTCAAAAACAGTTAAGTCAACATAGTAAGTTACAGGCCAGCCTGGGCAACAAGATGAAGCCAAACTTGTTTCTTTAAGTATAAAGAACAACAAAACAACAACAACAAACAATTGCTACATGAGTAACAAATCCAACTGCTAGTCATACTATGACATAATTGTATGACATCTTGCCTTTGATTTTCTTTCTTAAGATGGTTTTAGCAGAATTCTTTTCATTGACTCAATTCAGGCTATTAATTGAGACTTCAGGAAAGAAGAAAAAACTTGTTTCTCAGAGGAATACATACATAAAAATGAATATGGGGGCTTGATATTATATAATTTATTTTAGAGTTACATATACACAAAACAAGAAAAAATTACAAGAAACCCCTACACATTCATTAGCAAAACATTTTTCATTCTCCACTGAAATCTCAAGTCTTTGATTATTTGATGTGGGCTTATATTATTTCTCCCAATATGATTTTTTTTCTTTTGATAGCCAGTGGAGCAATATCCATTCCCTTGAAACCAATGGGAAAAAAAAAGAACCAGAAAGCAATATATCTCTGAGAATGTCAGGCTAGTTCTATGGGGAAGGGATTAAGACATTGAGATTTCTTCAATTCTCTGCCCTTCTGCACTTCTATGTCTTCCTTCACGAGTGAGCTGAATAATAAAGGGTGGAAAGGACCACTGTGTGAAGTGTGACATGCACAGAATCTCCCCAAAAGAAAGAAAAGTGCTACTGCCACCTACTGATATCACCTGGGTCCTAACATATCATTTCTTCAAAATGGGAAACCTAGAAAGATGATGTCACATCATGGTTGTCCATCACCTCAGTCATGTGACCTCTGAATATCTCTTTGAAAAGCATTTTCTTGATGAAAACAGCTACCACTACCACCCCCACTAAGAACAACCCCTATCCCCCCCTCCAAAAAATACCACTAATCAGTAAAAAATGATGTCTGTTCATCCAATCAACATCATGAGACACAAAAACTGCTATAGGGAAATTGAGAGAAGATTTAGTGTATATATATATATATATATATATATATATATATTATTTTCTGAAGCAAAGAAATATAAATTTTACATGATAATGGAAACAAATGTTTTATCACACTGACTTTGATTCTTCTACATTGCATGACCTAGCCTTTTGGCAATTAGTAGTCAATAGTGTCCATCTCCTTGAAACCAATGAAAAAAGAACCAGAAAGCAATACATCTCTGTGAATGTCAGGCTAGTTCTTTGGGTAATTATTAAGACATCTAGATTTCTTCAATTCTCTGCCCTTCTGCACTTCTATATCTTCCTTCATGAGTGAGCTGAATAAATACAGGGTGGAAAGGACCACTGTGTGAAATCTCATATGTATGATGCTCATTGAGTGTTGTTTCTCTGTGATTCCACCAACAGTCAGAAATAAGAACTAGATCTATATGTGCACATACCATTATTTGTTTCTTGATGTACTTCATTTTTTGCCACTAACATTTCTCCTTGTTTTCAATTTTATTTTATAAATATCAGGACTCTGTATCAAAATTTGTAAGATTTACATGAGTCTGGACATAATGTGTTATGATAATAATATATGTATGACTATACTTAACTAATCACCTAGAGAGATTCCAAGCATCTCTACTTATCAGTATCCCAATTAAGAAGTAATTTACTTAAGGTGTCATGCTCAATTACAACTTAAACATTTTAAACATTTAATAATTACATTTTTTTTTTGTTTTTCGAGACAGGGTTTCTCTGTGTAGCCCTGGCTGTCCTGGAACTCACTCTGTAAACCAGGCTGGCCTCAAACTCAGAAATCCGCCTGCCTCTGCCTCCCAAGTGCTGGGATTAAAGGCATTTGCCACCACTGCCCGGCAATAATTACTTTTTGATTAGAAATGTTATGGCACTAACAATGAAGACTTGTACTCATGATTTCTTATCTATATCATCTACATCTATTTGTAGATAGACCATATATTTATAAACATAATAAAAGACATGTGAGAATAACATCACCCTCATTTCTATAAAGCAAGATAGAACACATGTAAAATTCATGAAATGTGGAAAGGGAAATGAACCGTCACTCTCAGGAATACTTTTATCTGTATTTTTAATCTAAAATGGTAAATATCTTTAAAGCTAACATGTTATTCTGGCAGACAATGGATATATTTTGTTTGTTGACTTCTTCAGCCACCCTGTGTCTTTTCATTGGAAAATTATGGCTATATTTATATAGTATATTTGATATAATATATAAAGATATTATTGCAAGGTATGTACTATTGTTGATTTTTGGTGGTAGTGTTTCTGTTCTTAGTTGTACTATGTGCTTTAGTCGTTATAACTTTATATTTCTTTCTAGTCTCTTGATTGTCTGCCTTCCTCTGCCCAGCCTCAAATATTGCTTACTGTATTTTCTTTAAGTTTGGCTTGTATACTAATGTTAAAGCTATTTATAACTCAAAACATTTTTATTTCTCCTCAACTGTGAATGAGAGTTTTGCTGGTCACATAGTTATATCTTGTGTTTAATATCATGGAAAGCTTTCATTTCACCTCATGTCTTGAGGAGTGTGCCGTTGTCCATAGTAGTCTAGGTTGGCCATTCAGTCTTCAAATCACAGAGGGAATCCATCTGAAACTAGTTTTTCTTGGACACTAAGATGGTTAGCCTTAATTCTTTGGTTAATTGAAAAACACTAACATGGTAAAACTGTGTTCACCTGTGTGTGTGTGTGTGTGTGTGTGTGTGTGTGTGTGATTCAATGCCTTTCTCTTTCACGCTCCAAAAAAATTTCTGAAAAATAATTTCTTCAATACAGTAAGCAAAACCCACATTTCCAGCAAAACCAAATATCTTGGTTCCTTTTCTTGTTGCAGTGATAAAATACCCTGACAAAAACAATTTAAGGGACAAATGGTTTACTATGGATAACCATTCAAAACCTCACTTCATCACAGTGTGAAACATACAGCAGCAGGTTCCTGAATCAGCTGGTTACATGGAGTTCACAATCAGCAAGCAATATGCCAGGTCAAGACTCAGTCTTGCTTACAGATAAAGACAGATCTGTGGAGCCCATTAACCTAATAACTTCTTCATAGGCATGCTCAGAGGCAAACCAAACCTACAAACATGTGTGACTGGAGGCTCATCACCTAGCTGATTCTAGTTTCTATCCAGTCAATAATCAGTGCTAAACATCAGAATAATGTTATTTAAAGCCGGCTTTGGTTACTGGGATGAATATTACATGATTCAACAGAGATGCAGTGAGAAAAGTATCAGGAGTTTTACTCAATGTAGTATACATAGTGAGACCCTACCTCAAAAGTCAAATGCAGAATTGAAGGCATAAGCATAATAAACTAACAGGGTCATTAATTAGTAACCAGGGGAACTGAACCTGGAAAACTCAGCAGCTGTTCAACATAAAGGAGTAAAGAGAATGTAAACAATCATTTCAGTAACCTAAAATTAGGACTAGCTGCTGAAAACAGTGAAAATATATACAACTCCTTTGATACACAGTTCAAGAATTATCATGAGACAGATAAGGTATTCTTCTTTTACTTAAAATTCATAATAACTTGGAGCACAGCAGCTAAGAGCACTTTCAACTCTTACAGAGGACCAAGGATCCATTCCTGGCACTCAGGTTTGGTGGATCAAAGCCACCCATGGGAATTGATGATGAATGTCCTCTGTAGGCATATGAACACAAACATACATATGTGGACGGGCATGAGTGCACAAACACATATACTCATAAAATAAAAAGAAAACCATATTTTAAGTTCAGGCAAATTTCACAAAAGCCAATAAGCAAATGTACTCAGTGAATAAGTCATATCTGAAAGTCATATAGGCAATCAATGCTAATGGAAAAGATAATTTTTCCCAGCTGTCCACATTTAAATCTCACCTATGAACATGGTCATTCTATGAATTCCAACATTGTATACTGATTTAATATTCTTTCCCCAC
>NW_022196896.1:57085745-57147727 GCF_008632895.1 Mastomys coucha | reverse complement strand
ACCTCTGTAAGTTATAAACTATGAGGCATTTAAAACAAGATTTACTTGAGTATAATCAGTGGGTCAAGTATATTTAATCACATACAGTGCATAACCCTACATTTGAATAAGTATGCCATTTAAGATTTTTAGTTTAGAGAATTTTATAACTTTGTTTGCCATTTTTAATTCACATATTTTCTAAGAACACTGTCATGTATGAGGTTTTGCTTCATTTATTTCCAGCATTTGTCATGACAGAAATGAGATAGCAGCAGCAGCAAGATAGGTAAAGAAAAGGGCCAAAGCCAAATCATGGTCAGATTGACTCTTTACAATTAAGATTGTTTGTAGAGAGCCTCCATTCAACATCTATTTCTACTCTGACTCACTGGATATAAAGAAGTGTGAATTCCTTGGTCTAACTCTACATTGGAGACAGTTGCATAGACTCTCTGTTGATTGTGTCTTGCCTTACCATTGCTCCATTATAAACCCACATTACCTGTGTGGATAATGGCCCAGACAAGAAACCTCATAAAGTGCAGCTTTGTAAACAAAAAGAGAGGCCTGATAGTTTTCTATTATGAAAAATTTGTAACCTTTAATACTGAAAGAGATACTACACTAATACAAGAGAAATAATATCCTTATGAATTCTTGTTTCTGAAATTGTCAGAGCTTCACATGTTCTCATTCAGAGTATTACATTTATATCAGAGTGTAAAGCACCCTTCCTAGACACAAGTGGAAAACAGATACTAAAGCACAAAGACTTATGTTACATGTCAAGAGATCATTTTCAGGAGCAAAAATCAAATTCTAGCTGCTATGTAACGGAATGGAATTTTATGCTAAGATGCTTCCCAACAAGTCTTACTATAGTATTAAAATATACACAGTTCTTTTCCTCTGAAAATTGCCTTTATAAATGATCCATGGGTAGTTGTTCGAAAGTCCCCTATTTTCTATTTGCTAAGCCTCCTATTTCTGTTTATTCCATTGCTTATACATAGAGAAGATCTAAGATAGAAAGAGGTTGTAACTCTGAAAATATAGCAGAGTTGGAACACCAACAAAAATCTTCATAACCTTGAATTACATGAATTTGTCCACCTATACCAGTGGTTAGAATACTAATTTCTCTCTATTCTTTCATCCTGAAAACTTTATATCCAAAAGAGTAAATAAAAATGCACTGCATAAGGAGAGAAAAGTTCCAAGTGAGAGAATAGGTTACTACATGCTCCTGGAAATTAAAAGTATGTACCAGATTAAAAGTGTTAAAGATATTTAAGGCTCAAATATATTAAGGCATACAGTTCTTAAGTATAAAAGGAATAAAGCTGTTCTCTAGAGACAAAATCCATGCAGAATCCATTTCTTTGTGGTTTGGTTTCAGCTTTTTAGGAATGGATATCTGCAGAAGAAAACAGCTTCTTTTGCCTGTTACTTATTAACATAAGTTCAGACTATGTCAAGCAGAGTCTGACAACTCTGACTTTAAAGAACAGTGTCATCCAGCTGGGGAGAGGATTCATCAGTAAGGGTGCTGGCTGATGCCCCAATTACTTAAGTTCCATCCTTAGAAAGAACTTGGTAGAAAGAAGCCATTCTCACAAGAAGTTCCCTATACTCCCTGCACCATGGCAAGATGTGCTCAACAACATAAATGAATGAATGAGAAAAAAAACCAGAAAAGTACTGTATCTATATCATCTTTAAAAAGTCACAGTAACTATATACACACAGGAAAATATGACTTAAGCTCTCTCCTTCTCATTCAACAAGCAAGCAGATTTTCCCATTTCTGTTTACTTTGATAGCTATATTAAAAAAAAAAAAACTCTTCTCAAAAAAACTCTGTAATAGAATCAATTTCCATGTCAAAGCAAATATTAATGTTTATATTTTTAAAATGACAGGTAATCAATATCCAGATATTAAATTTAAATAGCAAAGTCTGTTTTAGTACTCCCTGTGGGTTTCAACAAGGTCTGTCTCAGTGATGCTAGTAATGTGGGGTAGTTCATATGAAAGAAAAACAAGGCTTATTTTGGGAAGAATTTAGGATGAGAGCTACTTGCCAGGGTGAAAAACCAAGAGAGAAATTCAACGTTGGAATCAACAACAGCCTCATGTAAGAATCTGAGGGTGTTCCTCATTTTATTGTTCTTTCCCCCAAGAGCAGTCCTTATAAAGAGGATATATACACACATATATATATATACATATATATATATTTATCCCCAAGTAATTCCAGGTCTATCTATCTATCCAGATAGATCTATCTATCTACCTACCTACCTACCTACCTATCTATCTATCTATCTATCTATCTATCTATCTATCTATCTATCTCATGAATGATTTGTATGAGTTCAAATTTCACAGGTAAAGAAATCAAAAACCAAATAAAGGCATCTATGTTCAGAAAGTTCAGAACACACACCCACACAAATTCCATTTTTGGGATCATGTATTTTACAACATAAAATAGTTGGGAGGATTATTATGGTGATATATAAATACACAAACATCTTCCCTCAGCTTTTCTCTGTATTTACATTAATAATTAAGGGAATGTATCTTATAGTACTAATCATCCGACTGCAAGGCTCTTTGCATCAATTGTAGCAGAGTTCATATGCATTTGGAATCTTTAAATGCATTCTCAGATTGTACATAATCTAAAACAAGATAGGTAAAAGTAAAGAAAATATGGTGAGAAGTTCAACTTTTGCAATGCTTAGCATTGTGAAAAGTGGCATTTTTCATTTCCTTTGTAAACAGGACTTAAGGCAAGTGCAGAGCCAGTGAGGTCCAGTCCTGGGAGGCAGGCAATGATACAATTTCAAGTCTGCCCAAGTTGCCCTCTGGTCACAAACCATCAACTTTTTTGAGTTGAAAAGATAGATAGAGTGGTTTTTCAGTGTCCACAATTAGAAGTCTCCAGTTGATATGGTACAATACCACACACCCTGAGGCTTTGTCTTCTCCTTCAGTTAACACATCTTGAGGAAATAGTTGACAGGTTTTTTTTTCTGAGCCAAACTTACAGTGTGCTATTTGGGCTTCTCAAATCTGTGGAGTGTATCCTTTTCTGTTTCATATTTTCTCTGTGTATGTTCAGCTACCTGATTTATAATTTATGGAACCTGCACACATCTTTACTATCACTCAGTACTGTGCAGAGCTGTCTGCTCACTGTTAGAATGATGTTAGAAACTTTCTGGTATATCTGTCATTTTTTTTAACCTAGAGTTATAGTGGGGTATTTTTAATCCACATTTAATAGCGGCTTTCTTCACTGAACTGTTTTTCTCAGCTTCTTGCATTTGAAAATAAACATGTCCTTAATTTGCTTCTTTGTATAATAGAAAATTACAACCTCTGAGATTTTATTGGAAAAAAAACTCAGAAACCTAATATGATCCACAAATTCTCCAAGCACAGTTGAGGAATAAATAGCAAATCCTTTAAACAAGTTTTGTATCACCTTTAAACATAATTGATAATGGCTATTGTGTGTGTGTGTGTGTGTGTGTGTGTGAATGTGTGTATATATGTGTATATGTATGTGTGTGAGTGTGTCTATAGGTATGTAAGTGTATGGATGTTTGTGTGTGTGTGTTCATGTATGTGTGTGTGTTTGTGTGCTTCTGTGTGAATATATGTAGGAGCATGTATATGTGTGTGTATGTGTTTGTGTGTGTGTTTAAGTCAGAGATTCCCAACTTAGCTGGACTTAAACATTTCTGTTCAACCCAAAGAACAAACTTGGCTGTTCCTTTTGATGACCATGCCAAATCTCAATATCCCTGAAATTTCCAGGGGATTTATCTGTGATTTACATAAAATACTGAGCCCTTTCAACTTCCCACGTGAATCTTTTCAGCTAAATTATATTTTCATCTTCCCTACTATTTATTGTATCTTTATTTCTATGACTTCCATTTAATAATTTTACAGTATCCATTTTCATAAGAATTCTTATATTTCTATTTACTGAAAATGCCAAGAGAGGATTCTGGGTTGGCTATGATTATCTGGTATTCCCATGGAGTGAAGCTAACCAAAGGCCATAACTACTATAAATGAATCCTATCAGTTGCTCTTTACTTTCTTTGTGAGAATGTGGAGAATAATGGGCTTAATAAGACTTGAGAGGTTTGGTACTTGCACAAACAAATGTTATTGTCCCACTTGTTATACTAAGAAACCAGGGGGGAGTGCTTATTCCACCATTCCTGAGTTAAGAGATAGTTAAGGATCCAATCATTTCTCCCAACTGAGGAGGCTTCATCCTATTCCAAAACTTGAGGAAGACCTGTTTGTGATTACGTAGCTTGGCTGCCTCTCTTTATAAGATTCTGGGCAAAATTCATTTAAAAATGCACACACATGGTAGTTCTGCCTCCTGAAACCTTGACTAGACACTAATAGTGTCCCCTCTTGGGCTTCCCTACTGTCCTAGCTGGTCTTTATGTGAACTTGTCAGAAGCCAGTGTCATCTTGGAAAAGAAACTTTAATTAAGAAAATGCTTTCTTAGAACTATCCTGCAAATGAGATTATAGAGCATTTCCTGACCAATGACTGGTTTGAGAGGACCCAGCTCATTGTGTGAAGTGCTACCCCATGGCTGCTTGCCTCAAGTGCTATATAAAATGATAGTCTGAGCAAGGCACTTTAGTTGTGTTCCTCCATGGCCTCTGCTTTGGTACTTGCCAGCACATCCCTGTATTGAGTTTTTCAGACTTCTCTCAGTGATACAGCATGACCTAAGAGCTATGAGATGAAAGTAACGCTTCTTCATGGTATTCGTCTTGTTTTGACACAGCAACAGAAACCCTAATGAAGACATAAATCACACCAGGATGTGGCTAATTGCTGTGACAGACCCAAACATGTGTTTTGGGAGGATTGTCGGAGGATTTGGGAGGACTCACGGGGTTTAGCTGGAAAGTCTATTTTTGTTCTTAGAGCTCAGCAGGTTGTTCTGTAATCCCTTGGAAGACAGGCATGCTAATGGCAGAGCAGATGATGAAGGCCTGGTTTGGGAGGATCCAGAATGAAGTTTTAGAGCCTCTTAAAAACTATAGCAGGGTCACCGGTGTCTTGATTCCTGAACAGTTAAAGTGAAACTCTTCATATAACCAGTGATAATGGCAAGCTGGTGTTGAAGAATCAGCCGTGATTAAGGAGAGACCAGTATGACCAAGGTGAAGACTTCTGGGAAATGTTTTCTCAGAGGTGCCACACAGACCTTGAATTTCAGAAGCAGTTGAGTTTGTACCTCCTGCTGGCTGTAGAAGCTGAAATTTTAAGTCACCAATGTCATCCTTGTTTTGAAGGCATGGAAGGGTCATGGAGAATAGCTAAAGCTTAGCACAATGTTCCAGGGCAGCAATACCTTAAGAGACAAAAGGTGAAAATGCAGCTGATTTGCAGACACCCTACATTTGGAAATCAAGTACAACTATAATAATAAATAATACCAAGGACAGCAGAAGCTGTAAAGTGGAGTAGAGTTGGCCAAAGCCTCTGAGACACATTTTTTGTTGTGGTAAGTTCTTTATAGCATTTAAGATTTGACATAATTTCTAGATGTCAAGAACAAAACTTTTTATAATACAGACTGTTAGTTTTGCTTTGTTTGATCTTATTGTGATTATGTTCTGGTTGGCCTTTCTTGGAAAAAGCAGTTATGTAACCTAATTTGGTTTTATAAGAGCACACAGTTTAAAGACTGGCACTATAAAGAGCGATATTTTAGAGACACTTTGGATATTTTAAAAAGGCTTGTAACTTTGAAATAGACTGGATTTTTAAAGAGAATGAACTTTTATATTGTTGACATTTTTAAATATTATGGGACTTTTAAAAGTTGAAATTATAGAGATTGTATCATTAGTATTAATATATCCTCTTGGGAACAGATAAGAAGAAAAGATTATAGTTGAATAGTGATGTGGTTGTGTGTCAAGTTGGCAAGGGATATATTGTGCTGGCTTGTATCAACATGACACAAGCTAGACTTTACAAAATACCCCAAACAAATTTGGGTGTGATATGTTATCTTGATCATTTGTATACTAGGACCCAGTTCACTATATGTGGTGGCATTCCAGGATGGTTATTCTGAATGGTGTAAGAATCATGAGGATTAACCCATGCAGACAAATGAATAAGAAGCATTCCTCCATGTCCTCTCTCCATCAGTGAATGCCTCCATGTTCCTGCCCTATTTGAGTCCCTGTTCTGACTCAGTCAGCCATGTAC
This sequence comes from Mastomys coucha, assembly GCF_008632895.1. Taxonomy (NCBI): domain Eukaryota; kingdom Metazoa; phylum Chordata; class Mammalia; order Rodentia; family Muridae; genus Mastomys; species Mastomys coucha. The sequence goes on along the minus strand of NW_022196896.1, from coordinate 57,141,465 downwards.
TGTAATGTGGAACTGTAAGCTGAAATAATTCCCCTTCATCCTCAAGCTCTTTTGGTCATGTGGTTTTATCACATCAAAAGAAACACTAAGACATCAAAACTCTTGGTTTCTTTTTGTTAATACCTTTTGCTTCTCACACTTCTTTATATCCTCTTTACACATCCCATTCTTAGACAGAGTGGCCTAGGAAACTTAAATGCAAAAAAGCTATCTAAAATATACAATAATTTATATATCTATGTATGTATTTATTTATTTATTTATTTATTTTAATTCTATCTGCAGTACCTGTTAATAGTAATGGCTTCTATGGCCATGACTGCCATGACCAATGTACCCATCACAGGGTCTTGGAATGGAAGATAATGTTAGGAAGAAACATAAGACACTGGACTCACTTCAAAAATGAACAATGCTTATTATTTAACTTCTGTTTATCTATTGTTTAGGTAGATACTCTCTACAAACGGCATTGTTTGTAGTATTTGATCAACAGTATTTTATGAACCTACTACCTGAGTTCTTTTGCACTTTCCATCTCTTTTGGCCCTGTTTGGCCCTTGACGATACTTCTAGGCTTTATCTCCTGCTTTAGCCCATAGCTTGCTCCGACTTCTCCATAGGACAAACAACAATACGAACTAACTAGTACCCTCAGAGTTCCCAGGGACTCAACCACCAACCAAGGGCTATACATGGTGGGACTGATTGTTCTGGCAGCATGTGTATAGTAGAGGGTTGCGAAGTCGATCATCAATGGGAGGAGAGGCCCTTGGCTCTGTGAAGGTTCTGTGCCCCAGTGTAGGGAAATGCCAGGGCCAATAAGTGGGAGAGGGTAGGTGGCAAGTATGGGGAGGGGGAGGCAACAGGGGTTTGTTCTTGTTGTTTTTGTTTGGTTGTTTGTTTGTTTTTTGGAAGGGAAACTGGGAAAGGAGAAATCATATGACATGTAAATAAAGAAAATATCTAATAATAAAAAAATGAAGTTAACCAGAAAAAAAAAAGAAAATTGATAGTAACATTGAAAAACTTTTAAAAAATGATATTTTGATTTTACTATTGCTGTGAAGTCTTCAAATTTTCCATACAGATATGTTTTATGGTAGAAAATAATATTTCTGTGAAATCACATTTACACAATCCCCAGTTTACCTTTCTCTAAGGAGCTTCTTGTTTAATGAAGCAGCTTCCTGTGTATCCCTGGGAAGATTGCTGGGGAACATTTTACTTGAAGTTGTGAAGCTATCTTTGGCCCCATTCTTCCCTCTTACAGCATGTTAGGAGAGACTAACCTTTCCTTGTTTCATTTTGATGTGTAAATATGTGTTTTACACAGTTGTACTTACTCCACAGCAGATAACTAACTGTCCTAGACATTTTTAGCACTTCTATAACTTCTTAAGGGAGTATCATCAACTTATTTTGAATCAAATTGCAAAGCCATTTCCTAGTGTCAAGTGAAGCACCCCCCTGTTCACACAGGGCAGCATTTTCTAAAAGCCTATTTGCTTTTTTGAGACCATCTATTCTAGTGCTTTTACTGAAGTTTCTTAAAATGACAGATACATGTACCATGTTTTACATATATTTTCAATGTGGTCAGGTTTCCATTAAGGGCCTCCTCCTTCAAATTTATCACTAATAATCTTAATGGATTATAATTATATTAACTTATCAATAAAATTGGCTAGCAGACCTGTAAGCTATTAGCCCTATTCTTCAGGTTAACTCATTATCAAATTATAATTCTCCAAGGATACTATGAAGGAAAGTGGTTGCATTTATTAAAATGGTTGAAATTGAATAATTGTTTAATAAAATGATTCTTACTATGTAAGTTTTGTGTTGCTGCTACAAAACATTACCTTCAAATTTGTAGCTTAAATTATAAAAATATATATTTTTGTAGGTGTGGAATTGCACATTCCACAAGAAAGAATTCATGGTAAGAGCACTTCTTATATAAGTTCTTGGGGAATATGCTCTTCATATTTCTTGCTTCTTTGGGCCACTGATATCCCTTGGTTTAAGGTAGCTTCCCAGAAGTGGTGGTTTCTGATACTTGCTTGATTGCATTTTGTTTTCCAATAGTCATCTTCCTGGATTTTCCTTAAATAAACTGTCACAAGATTGAGTTCACCGGTACTAGCTCAGAAGTTTCTCCACATAAGAACCTTTATCTTAGCTGTATCCTCAAAGTCCACTTGTCCTGTAAATATCATAGGAATATGGGCTTTGGGAGTAGCCATTATTATTTCCCCGACAACACTGAAGAATATGGATTTTTAAACATTTATTAAATATGAAGTATATATCAGAGAGACAGATGCATGGAGACATCAGCACTTCCATGGAGAAATAGATACTGCAGTTGTATATGGAAAATATACAAACATATGGAATTGACTATGAGATCTTAATAGCATAATAAATAAGAGTATCTTTCTTGTACCACATAGACCTGGGGTTTGATTCCCAGCTCTGGCACCAGTTTTTTGTATTGTTTTTGCTAGAATTAATCTATCTCAAAAGAAACACAATGTACTCACTTGAAAGTGTCTTAGTAAGTATAGGATTTAAAATATAAGTGCTCAATAAGTATTTATAACAGAAATCAGGCCAAACACACAGAAAGCTAAAAACGGTGAACTCCAAAACAGTGTAAGAGACTTTTGGAATCCATAGGAAAGAATAAGAAGAAAGGCAGAAAATATGATGGTTGAAAACAGAATCTTTCAAGGCTGTCATTGTAGATTTCAGATCTCCTCCTTTTTTTCAATTACTATTTAGTGACTGGGTTCAGTACAAACTTAGTGACAAAACTTGATAGTAGTGTGTTTAAGGAAGCAGAAGAGGAAAGAATGTAGAAAACAACAGAATAGTCAACATGTTTATTTTTTTTAATTTTAAACAAATCAAAGAAATGAAATGGCTACAAGTGATAAAGATCTCTGAGCCTTCATAATAAGGACATTTTGGAGAATATGTAAGCAGCCTTGGAAACAGTCTAGTAGGATAAAGAAGCGAATTTAATGTTGCAAGAAAAGTGAAGGGTCGTGCCTATGAGGTACTATGTGACTTACTATGTGAGCAGAACGCTCAGTTGTCACAGGCATAAGTGTGTCATAGAAGATGAACTTAAGCAGAGAGAATGTGGAAATCCATTCCATAATGTTCTTCATTTTTCAAAACGATAGTAAAATGTCTAGATCTTTCCAGAACACCAGAGAGTACACTGGTTTTGGTGATGTAGAAAAATCTGTGTTCTGTGGGATTGTGTTGCCTCATCTTAAAGAATTTCTGTACACTTACTCTCTCACATGTTCAAGACTTTCATTTGGCGTTTTTCCTGTTTAAGCAATTTTTATTAGTGATCCATATTTAATTACCTTTATACTGTGTATTGGTCTCCTCCTTTCCCTTCATCTTGTTACTCACATTGTAACCTGTCATCTACTTCCACTGCTCACGAAAACAAATTTTCAATTGTATGTATTATCATCCAGTCGAAAACTCTACTGTATGGTGTTTAGCTTCTGTAGTTTTGAGAATACTATAGTCTGTTTAGCAGTCTTCATGTCAACTTCAAGTTAATGTTTCCTTTATTCTTTGATCATCATTCACAAAGTTTCCCTCTGCTTTCTCTGATCACCTGTTCTCAACATTCTTTGTGGAGATTCAGTGTGTCTTTTCTTGTGTCCTTCTACTTGGTCCTGTCTAATGCTTTTCTCTTTCTGCAAAGTTATTGTGACAGTCAATTCTGTGGATCTTATTTTATCCCTGAAAGGTTTTTAAATATACATCCAGTCTTGATTGCAGACATATGTGCACTAATGCCTCCTGCAAAACGAAGAAATGCTGAGAATCAGTTTTTGAATTTTTGCTCATAGAACTTATACTACACTATATTTGTAGTATAACTAGTATCACGCACTAAATATTCACATTGATGATATTTAACATCCTTTACAAAGTACTTGCATCATAACTTATTCTGACAAATACTTTCTATGTCTTACATTGTGTTTGGTTCACTCCCCAATGCTATTTCCAATAATGCTGGTTAGACTTATATCCACAAGAAAACAATTTATTTGTGGTTTAATAATTCTACATATAATTGAATGTTTTCATCACAAAAGAAATTAATTTCATCCTTTTCCCCTCTAGAGAGGGAATAGCCCTAATACCCATAACTGATACTTTGAAATTCAAACTCCAAGTGATATGATTAGAAAATAACAAACTTTAAGAGTAAAATAAGTCATTATAATATACTACTGGTAATAAGATTCATATACTATGTCTTCTGAGAGGAGAGAGAGAGAGAGAGAGAGAGAGAGAGTCTTCCACTATTCCCTTCCTCCCTCTTTCCATTTCCATTTCTTGCTCCTACCAATGGTAAAACACTGCTATAGAGTGATTACTAGCTGAGCCGTGAGACAAACCTCTGTAATCTTGGCACCAGGGAAGCTGAAGCAAGAATCCCACAAATGTTCTTGAAGTGAGTTACATTATAATAGATTTCAAGACAACCCTTGCTAGAATACAGTAGACCATCTCAAATAAACATTAAATCCCTAAACAAAAATTAGCCAAACAAATAAAAATTAGCTAGGATTCATGTCCTTATTCAACACGTAAAAAGTTTAGCATCCGAATCTTTGACTTTCTAGACTCCTGTTTCCCCAAATTCAAACATTTCTGGATCGATCTTCCACATCAATTACGATATTGCTACTGAAATCTGACTTATGATAGTGCTTTGACAATATAGCCTTGATTGTCACTGTATGTAAGGTTTTTTTCTGATTTTCGATTCAATGATACTGAACTATACACATGTTGATAACGTTCTTTCTTTTGGGAGCCTTAAATAAAGTCTACCCAGTCTTTATAATGACTTGGTGACAATCCCAATTATGATTTTTACCAAATGTCAAACTATGAAACTGAGTTTATTGTGCTTACTTACAGATAAGTAAGATAGATAAGGGGTTACTAGAGATACTTTGAATGATTCCAAGAGAGCCATGCTGGAATGTTTTCATTCAGCCTTGTTGATGGTTTCCCAATACCTGCAGAAATACACTAACATTAGAAAATGTTTAAAATTCAATTGTATCTCCTTATATTACCTTTTTTTTCTTGGGAGGAACCTCCTCTCTTTCTTTATCTTGCCAAAATCATTATTTATTATCTCATATAAATGGCATCTTCTCTGAAGCCTTTCCTAAAAACTTAGATTATACTACATGTATTGTCATTTTCACAGGGGCATTTGTATTTATGTAACTTATTCCTCAACTAATAATTATGGCCATACCCTATCCTACTCACACTTCACTGTATGGCATTGTAATTAACACATTGTATTCAGTAAAAATTATTCTGTATCTGTTGGCTCTGGATTTTTTTTTTTTTTTACGATCTAGCTGTTTGTGCCCTATATGGAATCAGTGATGTCACTTCTATTTATTGTAATATTTGTGTCTCCAGTCAAAGAAGGCTTCTTTAATATATAGATGCTAGCACTCAGCCTTCAGATTAAATAGTAATGCTGATAATAATAGCAATGATGACTATCATAAACAAGTATTAATAACATAATATTTTGACATATACTGACATTAATATAGGCTTGGCCCAGGGAGTGGCACTATTAGGGGGTGTGGCCTTATTGAAGTAGGAGTGTCACTGTGGGCATGGACTTTAAAACCCTCATCCTTGCCGCCTAGTCTCAGTATCTCCTAGCTGTACTCAGATCAAGATGTAGAACTCTTAGCTACTCCTGAACCATATCTTCTTGGATGCTGTCATACTTCCACCTTGATGATAATGAACTGAAAGTCTGAACCCATAAGTCAGCCCTAATTAAATGTATCCTTATAAGAGTTGCCATTGTCATAGTATCTCTTCATAGCAGTAAAACCTAACTAATACCCTCACCATAATATTACCAACAGTGTTTCCTTCTGGAAGCCTTTCTGAAATATGATAGGACATTTTCATTAATGTAACTAATTCCTCGATTAATAATTATTGCTGTAACCTTTTGACACAACTCTGCTATTCCTTCTCACCTTTCAGTTCACAGCATAGTGATTTGGACCTTATACGATTCAAGGCTTTTGCTAGAGACACAAAGCTAGCAAGCCATAGGCAAGCAGAAAGTGTTATCGGTTCAGACTTCTTGCCACGATGATATAAAGTAAAAAAAAAAAAACAAAACAAAACAACAACAACAACAAAAAACTATTGTACTTGATCCCTTCTATTTTATAATTTTATCCCATCCCTTGTTTTATCATTATATAAGGTATACTCACTCATTCTCTCAGACTATGTCATTGTACTTGTGTAGGCTGACTTAATTCACTGTCTTTGCTTTTCATTCTTTAAATTTAATTAAGAAAGTTTTTATAAGTCCCTGTCTAGTCTCTGGTTGTCATTAGAATATCCCAGGACACTTGTTAAATGATTGTGAAGCACATGAGATCAGATCTTGAAACTACTAACATCCTGGATAAGGAGCAGCAACAGAGAAAGTATAAGCATATAGGTGTCCAGCCTGCTAACATAGACTGATCTCCTTTTCTTAACACTCAAGGTTTTCTCCACTGGGAAACAAGAGCATGAACACCAATCTGCTTCTTGTCAATCCCCTAGAAAAGAGAGAACAAAAAGATCCATAGAAGAAGCCTGGGCTACAGTGAGTTATTGTCTGGAATGAATTATTTAACTGATTCAGGTTTGGGTACAGAAAAAAAAGGTATTTTTATGTTTTGTTTGGTTGGTTTCTGAGTCAAGAGAAGAAACAGAAGGAGAAAACCTAACAGCTGCTAGTTCAGTGAAGTCACTGTAACTAGGGGTTAGAAAACATCAGGTAAATGAGGCTGGAGGCAGCATTTACCCAAGACCAGTGGATGTGCATGTATTGATAGATACAAGACAGGGATTGTGAATCAATGCTTGATGAGAATGGCAGGTCTTGATCAGTGTAGTCCTGTACTTCACAGAATCAGGGATTAAGAGCCCATCACATGAAGCTACTCAGTACCCCAGATCTAAGGCAGTACTAAGGTGAGTGAATGCTGAATTATTCTGTCACAAAGCCATCATTTTGGAAATGAAATTGAGAGTGGGTGATAATATATCAAGTGGAAAGCTCACTGCCATCCTCTGTCCTCAAATCATCCCCTCAGCTGTAGCCAAACAGAAAACCAGACATTCTGGTTGCAGGTTTTAGGTTTTACATAAGGTTTGAGTGTATAGATGTATCCAGTTATATACGGTTTGTGAATTTTCTCTGAATTGGTCATATATTACTCATTAGTAAACATTTGCTAAAATCCTATAATGCTGAACACAAGGCAGGCATTGTTATTGTGGTAGCTGATATTGGAGAACAGACCATGAGAAAATAAATAAAAATCAACAATTATTTCCATTTTGTGATTAGATGAGGGAAGGGAAATTATACAGGGGGGCGGGAGGGGAGCTATGCCAAAGTGAAGGGTTTAGAAGATTAGCAGCTAAGGATAATCACGTGGATGACCCTTGAGAAAAGCTTATAGTACATACACAGAGCAAGATGGCTGGAGCATAAGCCCTCTTAGTAGCAGCACTTGGTTATATGACCCACCAGAGGCAGGAGAGGATTTATGTGTGTTTCCAGACAATAAAGATCTTTGAGTAAGGCAGAGATATATCATGGGCTTAACTAGAATTTTGGGAGAGAAAGGGACTCACACAGCATACAGAACCACATTGGAATACAATCTAAAATTTATTGTTTAGTGTGTGCAACTTCAGGGAATTTATTTTTCTGTACTTTGGTGTTTACTTATAAATATGAAAGCACTACTTTCCTGGGACTACTGTAGATATTATTGGGGTTAATAAGGTACTAAGGGGTGTGATATAAGTTTCATTAGAGATATACTTGTGGGTCAGAGTCCCACATCTTGGAAGAAGAGAAGAGATATCCACAGATACCCTTTAACTAAGCAGATAAGCCAAAGTATATGCACACACATACAGTCAGACAAAATAAATAAACATAACAGAATCTTGAGAAAACAATTAAATGGGAAACAGCAAGGTAAATTATGCGGTTGTGAAGCAGGATGAGATATTAGATATTATCTATGGATTCTTCAATATACATTACCCCTGTTTGTGCTCCCTTTCTTGATATTAACTCTGTTTCTAAATAATTTTATCTGACTATTTTGTATAATACTATGGTAACTATGAAGTAATATATATTTTGTAATATATATATATATATGACAAAAAGCCATGCCATTTTCAGGGACAATAAATTGATAACTGTAGATTTGTTGCTTGTCATATCAAAACAAGTATTACTAATTAATTCCTTTATTCAACAGAACTTTATTGAAAACCAAAAAACAAATATCCGTCTACCAATTTTCTAGTAATTTGAAAACCAAGGTAAAATGCTTATTTTGGAGCTTATAATAATTTTTTAAAATTTGAATTAGTTAAAAATTAAGTGTTTGTGAGATAATTGCCCCCAAAATGTCAGGTCACATTTAAATATGCCTCAACATTTTTTTAAATGTGTAATTTAGCTTTAAGGTTCTCTCAGCTTGACTGAATTCCATAAGTGTTTATAGCACATTCTAATCTATGAACTCTTTAAAGGTTTACATTAGAAAATTTGCAATTCTAGGTTCTGTGTCTGCTCTTTTGAGATGAAAATATTCCTTAAAATGTTTATCCAGTTTTGTGATCTAGCACTATCTTAAGATCCTAGAAGTCATAGCCATGAAAGAAATACTGTTACAGAGACAGTGTCCTGTGGATGTCATGGTCTTCCAGGTAACAGAGATGCCTGAAATCTGGGGAAATCATGCACTTTTCATTTTCAAAGATCACACAGTAAGCCCAGTTCATCTCTCAGACTTCTCTTAAGGCTCATTCCCATACAGAGAAGTCCTCCCACTTCTCCTTTTCAGAATGTGCCATAATGTCTTTTCTTTATTGGAATAGCCTTATTCAGGTTATTTTATTTGTTTACTTTTATCTAGAATAGCTATCCTTTGGCACTGCTAGATGTACCTACTGTATTAATAAATGATAAATAATTGTGTCCAGAATTTTTGAAGTGTATCAAAGAAGAGAAGAAGTAAGTGTGCTTGGAGAGAAGTTTCCTACACCCATGTTCATAATAGTGTCAATGAGGGGAAGCTTTTTATTCATACCTGGATTATATAGAAACAAAGTGACATTAATGAGCATTATTCATATTATTTAAGAAAATACATTTTAAAATAATAATTTAAAACTTAATATCTGACAAAATTGACATCCAAGTATAATTGATCTCAAAGATACCATCTTGACAGTATATCCATATATATTTATACATATGTAGCTTGTGAGTAAAAGCACAAGAGCAGTGATTCTCAATCTATGATTCATGACTCCTTTGGCCATTGCATATCAGATATCCTGCATGTCAGATATTTACATCATGATTTACACCTAGCAAAATTATAGTTATGGAGTAGAAAGAAAATAATTTCATGGTTAGGGGTCACCAAAATATGAAGAACTTTATTAAAGGGTCTCAGCATTAGGAAGGTTGAGAACCAGTGATCAAGAGCTTTATTTCCTTATATTCAGTGTAAAGCAAGTATAATGGAAGTGTATTGTGTAAATGATTTTCCTCTGGGAAATGAAGTTATTCTAAGCAATAAGAATAATTTTAAATGTGCGCATTTTCCCAAGAAGTAGGCAATGTGAAAATTTAGCTGTGAAATTCATGCTTATTATCTTAATGTAACATGAATTCTATCAACTATTTTGAACCAAATTATCATATATATTAGAGTCATCCTACACTCGAGACCAAATAAAACAAAACAAAAAAATTAATAATTTGCAGCTGCATGGTGATTTTTGGGATCTAACGTTTTAAGCTCAAGATAGGTAACATGCTTCTATAACTTGTAGTTTCAGTGGTGATGGGTAAATAAATTTCAGGACCCACAAAAGAAAGCCAGCCCATTAAATAATGCTCATCATTTTTCACAAGCAGGCAGTTTGACCAGAATTTGTACAAGAAACGAAAAATACTCAAAGGGAATCTACAGCCAAGTTTTCCTGTCTTGAGTTAAGTGAGTTGCCTTGGCAGCTGACATCAGTGATTTACTATCCAACAGACATCTCAGGAACTTCAGTGACTTTATCCCCCACATCACTGGGGAGGGGAGGAAGAAGTCTATTACATCTGCATGACAGTGATAAGCACAGTTCAATTTCCAAGTTTATGACAGGAATAGAAAAAGTCTGTTGAAACCTAAAATTATATAAATTTGTCTTCTCTCTTTATAAATTTAGGGTAGTCCTCTAACTCACTTTGTTCCTGAGAACTTTGCTGAGTAAAAACAAGCAGGTTGCCAATCTTCAATTAATTTTACTTTACAAATTTTGTAATCTACTGTTTAAATGGCGTCTAAACATACTGTCAAATGAGACGATTTGTGTTATCTTCATAATCATCCAAATGAATTAAGGAGGAGGTTGAGCTACTTCTTTGTTATCAATATTAAACAACAAGATCTTACATATAAATAGGAGAGGAAGAATTAATCAGTGGTGGTCTGTCATAGCTATCACGTGTTTCATCATTGATATTTGCCATAGCTTTGCAAATTTGTTGCATGTTTCATTTAAATCAAAATGCTTTAAAAAGACCTACCCTCCATTGAGAGACTTGTTTGGCTAAAGGCACCGCCTACTTCAATGTACCATATACTCTACTGCTAAGAGTACAACTAGTGTCATCCTGAGGTGAAATCCCAGGCCCTCTCTTAATCCTGGGTCTCTGTCTCTGGCATATCATATTGTAGAGATGTCATCCCAATCCTCATCCCCACCCCCATGCCCATTTCCATTCTCTCTACCCTGTTCTCTCTGTACCTTATCCTTACCCTTACCTCTACTCCTCTCCCTATCCCCTTTCCCACCCAGGTTCTTCTATCTATCTGCTATATGTGACTTTCTTATTCTCCTTTCTAAATCATATTCAAGCATCCTCACTTGGGCCCTCCTCCTTGTTTAGGTTGTTGGTTCTGCGTGAGGAGGGAGCTGATATTGAGATGTAATTGAATTAATAAACAAGTTAATGTAAAAAGAGGGGAAAGAGCTTCATCAGGGTCTGGGAAGATGTCTCAGTTGTTAAGAAAATTTGTAGTTTTTATGAACCAGAATAGATCTATAGTTGGTTCCCATCATCCACACTGGGTGGCTCATAATGCCCTCTCTATTTCCAGCTCCACAGGATTTTAAAAAAAAATTTTATTAGATGTTTTCTTATTTACAATATCTCCTTTCCCAGATTCCCCTCCAAAAAATAAAAAATAAAATAAAGTAAAATAAAAAATAAAAATAAAATAAAATAAGAAAAAAAAAAAACAAAAACTAAAACAATCCCTTGTTCCCTCCCCCTCACCATCCCACCCCCTCCTGCTTACTGGCCCTGGCATTCCCCTACATGAGGGCATAGAATCTTCACTGGGCCAAGGTCCTCTCCTCCCACTGATGACTGGCTTGGCCATCCTCTGCTATATGCATGCTGCTAGAGCCATGAGTCCCCCCATATGTACTCTTTGGTTGGAGATTTAGTCCCTGGGAGCTCTGAGGGTACTAGTTAGTTCATATTGTTGTTTGTCCTAAGGGGCTGCAAGTCCTTCAGCTCCTTGGGTTCTTTCTCTAGCTCCTTCATTGGGGACCATGTACTCATTCCAATGGATGGCTGTGAGCCTCTACTTCTGTTTTAGTTGGGTACTGTTAGAGTCTCTCAGGTGACAGCTATCTCAGGCTCCTGTCATCTAACACTTGTTGGCATCCACAATAATGTCTCAATTTGATGATTGAATATGGGAAGGATTCCCAGGTGGAGCAGTCTCTGAATTGTCCTGGAGTCTGGCCTCTGAGTAGATTGGACTCATGAATATGTTCTCAGGCAAACACTCAAATACATTCACTTAGTTCAGCATAAGATAAATACTCCAAAGTAAAAGATGGATAGAGAGTTTAGTTATTAAAAGCATTGGCTTCTCTTCCTAAAGGCCCAGGTTTGATTTCCAACACACACATAGTAGCTCAGAAGTGACATGTAACTCAAGTTCCTGGGAACCTGATGCACTGCTGGCTTCTGTGGGAACAGGGCACACACATAGTACATGCAGGCAAAGCACAGCAAATGATAATATATTTTTTAAATGAAAATAGCAAGAATCTTAATTGATAAATATATTTGTTACATGATTAACAACTCTTAAGATGTTCAGAGTTCTTACAATATTTACATTTGCTCTGAACTGTAGTACTTTTTAAATTAGGCTTCATAAATTTTATTGGATTATGCTAGCTTAGCTTTAAAAACCTAAAGCCCATTAGATTAGTTTTCATGCATGAGAAAATTTTTCTTTGAATATATATATATATGTGGTGCTGATCATGTGGCTATTTGGGGGCTGATAGCTAATTATTGATTAAAGAATTGTAATAGAATATTTTCTTAAATGATTCACAAAAAGAATGGAGGAGAGATTCACAAATAAATTGTGCTTGTTTATAAAAAATTTAAAAAAATACTTCTTTAATGTTATTCTTAGTTTAATCATTATTATGTGGCTAGTTTTGGTGGTTATGATATTTTGTAAAATTTAAATTAGTTGAAAATTAAGAGCTTGTGAGATAATTGTCCCCCCCAAATTTCAGGTCACTTTTAGTCATGCCTCAACATTCTTTCTTTTTAATATGAAAGCAAGTTGGCTTTAAGTTTCTCTAAGCTTGACTAAATTCTACAAAGGTTTATGGCACCTTCTGACCAGGACCTCCTAGTCCCTTAAAAGTTTACATTGGAAAATTTACATTTGATTTTTAAATTTTCAATCTTAATAAATAGGAATATCTGATATCCTGCATGTTATATATTTATGTTATGATTTGTAACAATAGCAAAATTATAGTTCTGAAGTAGCAAGAAAATCATTTTATGGTTGGAGGCCACTGCAACATGTGGAACTCTATTAAAGAGCCACATCATTAGGATAGTGGAAGCTTATGACATGCTTTCTTAGTATCCTTGAGAGTTGTGATACTAACATTTGTGATACCACACATGATAGTGGCAAATAAAGCAACAAAAGAAAGGTCTCCAGTTATCCATCTTTGAATACCAATCCAGCATTAAATATACTTCTATTGAATTTTATCCATTTTACAGGGGTATAGTTTGAGTAATACAAAATAAAAACATTGTGAATTATACATCCAATGAAGTTTTTTTTTTTTTAAGTGACATAAATTTTTCTACGCTCTTAAATCAATCACTAATTTTTCTATGACTACTTACATATATTCTCTGGGTAGTTTATATGTTCAACTATAGAGTAAATGACTGGATTCAACAGAAATTTTGTCTTTGTTGATAGATGTAAAGATACTAAGGGGCTTGAATTACATGTGACTAGATATAACATTATGAGAGTTATTATTCACAGCAAAATAATAATATTTATTTAGGTAATTCTATAAACAAAAAAATTAAAAAGCTAAATCAGGAAGCAGAAGTTGTTGTATCAACCAAGATACCTGGTTAGTAAAATATAAACAATAAATGTTGGATGTCTAGCACACAGGTTGAAGTTGCTGAGCACATACTGCAGTCCTGTGCTTATTACAATGTTCCTCAGTGTGTTTTGGTGAGTGAGCAATTGTCGTTCACTAGTATTTAAAGTTAGAAATGGAGATGTGGAAATAAAGGGAGAGAGGGATCTTGGAGGGAGAGAGGAGGGGAAGGAAAAAAGGGGTGCAGTTCAGATATGGGAAGAGATGGGGAGAAGTACAGAGGGTCAGGAATTTGAAAGTAGGTGTGTAGCAGTGGGGAGAGGAGGAACTGAGAATAGTCACTAGAAAGTCCCAGATGCCAGGGACCCAAGAAATTCCTAGAACCCAACAGAGAGGACATTAGATGAAATATCCGACAAAGGGGAGCAAAAAGCTGTAGAGACCATATCCAGTGGGTAGACACAGCCCCCAGTTGAGAGATGGGGCCACACACGTACCTCAAAAATATTAATCCAGAATTTTTCCTGTGAAAAGGAAATGTATGGACAAAGAGGAGCAGAAACTGAAAGAAAGGCCATCCAGAGATTGTCCCATCCATCCCATCTGCTTAACACCAAACCCAGATAATGTAGCTGATGCCAAGAAGTGCTTACTAAAAGGAATTTGGTATAGTTGTTCCGTGAGAGGCTCTGACAGAGCTGGACCAATTCAGGTGCAGATGTACACAGCCAAAAATTGGATTGAGCTTGGGGGCACCCCAATAGGGAAGTTAGGGCAAGAACTGTAGGAGCTGAAGGGGTTTGCAACCACATAGGAAGAATAACAATGTCAACCATCCAGATCCCACAGAGCTCCCAAGGACTAAACCAGGAACCAAAGAGTACATATGGAGGAGCCCATGGCTCCAGCTATATATGTAGCAGAGGATGGCCTTATCTGGCATCACTGGAAGGGGAGCCCGTTAGTCCTGTGGAGCCTTGATAACCCAGGATATGGGAATGCTATGGCATTGAGGCAGGACTGGGTGGAGGTTGGGGGAGCACCCTCATAGAGGCAGGGGAAAGAAGGAGAGGATAGGGAGCTTGTGGAGGGAAATCTGGGAAGGGGAATAACATTTGAAATATAAATAAATAAAATAACCAATAGAATATATAAAAAAAAAAGAAATGAAGGTAACATACACTGCCTACCAATGTAATCTGGAATAGTAATACCAGAAGGGATTAATTTAGAGATGGAAAGATTGGTAATTTAGAAAGCTAGAAGTGGGGATAAACAGGGAGGGAGAGTACATAGAAAAGACTAACTTGATATCTGGATAATCACAATGAAATTATGCTATGACATTAATTCTCCAATTCATGAAGGCTCAAGCAATTATAACAGGCGCTAAGAGAAGACAGTCACCATGATAAGCTTACACCAGTGTGGACATGTAGCTGAGATACTGTTTCCACCTAAATATTCATATAATGAGTTTGATAGACTTACAGATTCAACTTTATAATTCAAAAATATTCGGTCAAAAAAAGCCTCTAGAGCGAATATGTCCAGACTTCATTTCTGTCATTATTTCCCAACCAGTGCAATAGCTATTTTTGTAGAATTCATATTTTGAAGTGTAGGAAGTAGCTTCTCAGTTGGCAGTCTAGAAAAAAAAGAGGGTCTATGTAGTTTAATAAAAATTCTCAATTAAACATCTAGCATGCCTGATTTTCTGCTGCTTCTCCCTGAGGAATGGTGGTGGATTGTAAGGAGGAGGTTTTAGTGGTGGACAATAATCAGCTTCCCTTTCTTTGTCCATATCATCTATTCTTCTCTAGACATCCAAACCATCAAGGGAAGAAGGAAATTCATCACCTACTAAAACCTAAAAATGTTGTCTCTGCTGAACAAACTCTGATAATGGTCTCACCTGAAATGTCCATCTCTTTGTGTGCTTTGCTCGATGTTTTTATTTGTGTGTATGTGTGTGTGTGTGTGGGGGGGGGGTTATGCACATGCAAATGCAAAATTCTGCATTTGGTAAAATGTGGCTGAGTATTGAGGTCTTGTTTTTCTTGAGTTCTTACTCATTCCTGAAACAACAGCTGACCTTCCTATCAAAGCATCAATTGTAGTGTAAGTATCTTAGAGAAAAACTTTTACAAAGATTATCTGTAAGTTACATGCAAATCCAATTTTGTATGAGCATCAACAGGTTTTGGAAGGAAATCCTTCACAGACATTGAGGGCCCCTAGTAAAGGGAATCCTGTCACTATGATTAATGGTGATTGATAGCTTTTTAGTTAAAATGGCTTTTGTGTTGCAATTGAGTCCTATCATATGACTATTGGCTACACCTCTTCATGTGTACAAGCAAAAAGTTATAAAGAAACAAAATGCTTTTGAAAGTTAACTTTATAAATATATAAAATAGAATTAAGTCTGAAATGTGCTTTTCATATTCACATCCCATGAAGGAACTTTTAATTATCAATTGTTTACTTTTTAAAAATACCAAGTGATGTTACTTGAATATGCTTGTTCTTATCTTAGCTTAATTCTCGGTCTTACACAAATATCCTTTCACATGCTGTGAGAAAATTTCCTGAACGTGATTTTTCTATATCCATAAGTAAAAAATTAAGTCATATTTTTCATAAAAGAATAAAAAAATACATATTTCAGTTTTTAGCTCCAAATAACAACAACAAAAAAAAAACATTTAAACAGATTGGTTGAAATTTGCATATCATAGGACAGATGAATCATAAATCATCAAAAATATTCATCATTGTTCTCTCCATTATTTTTTGTTCTTGTTATTATGTGTTTGATACATATATAGTGTTTAAAATTACATTTTAATGCTGCAGATTCATTATACATTTTCTTTGCTATGCCCAAGTCATTGCAATATTTAAATACATAATATTTATTTTCAACTTCAGACTCACCTTAGGCACTGAAAATCTGTCAGTTACAATTTAGATACAACCACAGTAAACAGTTATTAACATTTTTAAGAGACAAAAGCAACTATGTATCACTTTCTATACAAAATATACTGGGAGCAGGCATTCTATTCAATAAATATCAGCTACCCTTCCCTTCAGTGACCTGCAAGTTATCTTTGCAGCTGCTCAATGATACATAAAAACAAAATACTAATTAACAGGCAAACTCCATGATTTAGCTTCCTCTGTGGTTCTACCCATGTTTAGGGAAACTTTTCAGTGATGCATCTATTTGGAAGCAATCTGTACACCTGAAAGTAACACCTCACCTATATTTTATAAGAAATGCTTCGGTGAAGTCCTTCTTTAACATATCATTGGTGTCCATATGCATGAGTGAACACTGGTTCTCCCCAAGAATAGTTAATATAGCAAGACTGGACTGAGTTTGACATGTGTCATTGAAACTATTATATATTCCCCCCACCCCCCAGGACCATGAGGCTCAACCGTCACTCGAAATCTTATAGGATTGCCTAGTCAGTGCTTACAGTCTAAATATTAGGTATAATGTATTTAGACCACAGAATATTAGGTATGCTTCTCATGAAGATAAGGTGGCACAACATGTGGAAATGATAACATTAGTCCCAACCAAAAAAAAAAGTATTCAAACGTGATCATTTAATTCCTTCTTCTTACAGTTTTCTCTTTTGATTACTTTTAATTGTTTTAAATTTTTATTTATTCGTGGTCAGTTCTACAATGTGCACCTCAGTCTCCACTCATGTCACTGCCCCTCCATATCCACCCTCTGCTTTTGTGAGTCCCCCACAAAAACAAACAACAAACAAACACAGAAAATCAAAAAGTAAAAACAAACAAACAATATCTCACATTGGAAGCTGTGGTGTGTCGCACAATATATACTTTTGTCCCAACAGCTTTACTTGTGAATGTTTATTGTAGTAAGTCACTGGTCTGGTTTGAAGCCTCTGGCCTCCACTACGCACCATCAATACTGAATCCTCACTGGGACTCATCTTGGATATCCTCTTGTTGCTCTGTGTCGTGGAGATTCTTGCAGCTTTGGTTCTGCAGGACCAGCCCCTTCACATGCTCAGCACTTAATAGATGGGGTAGAAGTTCAGATGTGATAACTCTAATGTCCTGGATTTGACCTTGAATGTAGATGATTCGATCAGCCTACCAGTTCCACTGTAAAAGTTCTCCTACTGTGCACAGACGAGGGGTGGGGTCATCTTTCCTACCTGCCACAGCCAGTAAGGGATGGAAGCTGTGCCCCTGCACTCACCACGCTGGGGCCATCTCTTTTGTGCCCATACCTCCATGCTCAGCTCTCTCATGCTGCCCAGGTGAGGCACAGGGCCAGCTCTCATGCATGCTGCCGCTTGCAAGTGATAGCTCAAACTTATTCTTATATTACATTATTTCAAATATGACTATCTTAGATTACTCTTCCTAACTGCCATTATCATTAGTGTATACCTACTCAGTATGCCTTGTTTTCAAATGTTCAAGCTCATAATTCTTTAAGAGTGTGTTGTAGTTGTAGGAGGAGTAGTCAAATACATCCTAAATAGTAAATTATGTGATTAGGCATCTGTAAGTAGAAACACCAATGAACAGGGAATCTTTAGGGGAAAATAAAGACTTTACCTTGATTGATATGGATTCAGTCAATTTGAAAATTCTAGGAATCAAAGTTTGACAGATAATGTGATATAAATAGTAAGTATTAGAAAATTGACTATCATAAATTTTTAATGTGGAGGGTGATGGTTACTGTTACCTATAACTTGATTGGACTATGCTATGCCATGAAAAGTACTATTATTGTAAATGTTATTAGGGTTTGTTTTTTTTACAATGTGAATTTTGAGAAACACATACAATTCATTAATTTCCACCACCAGGCAAATATAGACCATTTCCTCACAACTGTAGTTAATTCCTTTGTTTTCCCTTTTGTTAATTCTGCTCCTCTTTGTATACTCTCCCTCCTCCTCTTTTTCTTATTCTTCTCTTTCTCCTCTTTTCCTCCTACTTCTTTTAAACTTCATGCAGGACATGGATAGATAGCTTACTCTCTAAGCTATGAGCCCACAGTTCAGATCCCCTACACCATGTAAAGCCTGGGTAAAACAGCATATGACTATGATCCCAACACCAATGGCAAGGGCTGATCAAGAAAGGAGGATCCATGAATTTCTCTGGCCAGACAGTCAACCCAAGTCTGTAAGTTCATTTTAATAAGAAACCTGATCAAAGAAACAAAAAAGGAAGGTAGAGAGTTATTGAGAAAAACAACTGACATCTCAGTAGGTACATAGACAGAAATAGAGATTCAAAAACAATCATAAGTAGCAAAAGAATCCCACATGTTCTCTTTGTGAGGAAGTAAAGGAGCATTTTCTTCCTTACTGGAATAAGCACTTTCCTGTGAAGGACTTCCCTATGATCTGTGATCATGTACATCCCAGGGTAGTTTTGTTAAGCTACTTTATTTATAGTATTCTGTTATAGCAGCTTGGATAAAATGATGGAAATCAGTGGAAAGAACTACAAGTCAGTCCATTAGTGTTATGGAATCCAAGTAAACAGAGATTTTTGAAGAAGAAGGCCGAGTCAGAGAGGTAAATGAGGAAAGGAACACACGAACCAGCAGACTGATGATAGCAGAATATGGCAACAACTGGCCACATAAGGCAGAGAACCCCAAAAGGCAGCTTTAAAATGTCTTTTTTGGAGACCACAAATGATAGAAAGTAGTTCTACTTTACGTTTCTCTGCTTTCTCCAAAATGACCACATCTACCTGCTGGCAATGCCTGAGTATATGACAGAAGTTTAGTGGACAAGCCAGAAAATGTAAGTTAGGGACTATAGGACTGAACAATTCTTACCCTTGATCATACGTCCCTCAGTTTCTGCTATATGTCCTTTAAAACACTCTCACGCTAGCACCTTGATGAAGTCCTGTTCCATTGGACCCGTTGGCTATGCATGTGCTCCAATGGCTCCCTATTCCTCTTGATTTTAATATAGTTTTGGAAAGGTAACTATATACATTTTATTTAAATATATATTTTTAAAAGGTAACTATATACTTTTCACCTATGGTTTTAAAATCAACGTCTTACAAAGACTCATCTCTGTGGTCTGTGAATTTTATTCTTCGAGTTCTCAGCTCAGTGTGGCTGTAGAAGCTGCTTGACTTTGTGGTAGCGGGAACCCAGCTTCTCAGGAAAGCCTTTATTATTCTCAAAGAAAAGGAATAGTGACATCTATTATTGATTGTCAACTTGACAAACCAGGGGAAAAAAGAACCTCACTTGAGAAATTTCCTCCACTATATTGGCCTTTGGGCACATATGAGTGTGGAACATTTTCTTTATTTCTAATCAATAAAAGAAGGCATATTCATGCTCAGCAGTAACATTCTAGGTCAAGTGGTCCTGGTTTGTATAAGGGAACTGAGCAAACTGTAAGGGGGAAAAAGTGAGGCAGCATTCATCTGTGGCCTCCAATTCTGTTCTTGCATCTACATCCATGCCCTGAGTTTGTCCTTTAGTTTTCCTCAATAATAGACTGTGACTTTTCAACAAAACAAAACATTTCTCTCTAAAGCTGCTTTTCTTCTGTGCTATAATGACAGCGAAACATAAGCAAACTAAAATAGAAAGATTTCGGAGCTCCTTGATATGTGATAACTGTGTCCTTACAATGAATCTGTGAAGTGGAATTTGAGGATGTATAAAATGTCAAAGGTAATACAACAAAGGTAACTCTAGATAGATGTGAAATATAATCACAGAAGTTAGAGAAAGGGATTATATAGACAATTAAAGTGGTTATAAGGGGTTAATAGTCACTAGTAAGAAAGCCATTGCTGGAAGAGTGTGGAGACCTGTGGGAGACAGGGGAGATTTAACAGTAAGCAGATCTGGAGAAAGTGGAGCCTAGTCTTTAAGATTTAAGAAAGAGAAAAAGAAAATAACTACCCCAGCAGATCAATGGCATCAAAGGCAAGATGCCCTGGGATGGGAGGAAGTAAATAGCTAATGGGCAGTTGCAGGGAGTCAAGTCTCAAAAGCCATAAACTAATTCCCAGTAATGGCTTGTTTTAGCTGAAATTTGGATTCTCTATGTTAAAACGATTTTTAGTATCTTAAGGGTATTTTTAAGTTTTTTTTTTTAATTCCTAATATTCTGGTGCTTATTTACATTTACAAACTTAAATTCGTTCTTGATAACAAAGAGTATTTCATTAAAAAAAACTGTTCTGGAAAGTTTAGTTGAATGTTTCACTTTGAAATGACAAAGCTTCAGAATTTCAAAGAACACATGCAATTCTTAATTCTACTTTTTAAATTTGAATGGTTATTCCATTTATTTATATTTCAAATGTTATCCCCCTTCCAGTTTCCCCTCCATAAAGGCCTTATCACATCTGCTCACTCCTGCTTTTATGACAATGCTTCCTTAAGAGTTTTAAGATATAATTATATCTTAACCTTGCTTCCTTTTACCTCCCTTCAGTCCCTCTGTGTAGCCCCCAACTTTTGCTCTTCCACAAATTACTCTTACACAGTTTTAAAGATTAGTTTTGTTTGGAATAAAATCTCATTCCTGGATTTTCATGTTTGTTTAAAACCTCTATTGTTGTAATAATATACTAGGTGTGTGTGTGTGTGTGTGTGTGTGCGTATGTCTGTGTGTGTGATCTTTTGGTAAAGAAATAACTGTGAAGGTGCAGGAACAAATAGAAGACAAAATAAACATCTCCATCTCATACTTTTAAGAAACTGTCATCTATGTAATTATATAAAAAGGTAAGATGAATACTGAATAATCACAGCTATCTTATATAAAATATAAGATGTAAGGTATTAAGTACTTTTGATTTGCTCTCTCTGTGATGTGAAGTACCCTTCTTTATGGTGCTCAAATATGAGTGTTTGTATTGTAATAACTTTAGAATAGAAAAATTGTAAACCATAAAGGCATAGCAGTTATAAGTAAAGAAACAGGTTTAATTCTAAAACATATAACAATAGATGTCAGCTATTTCTCTATTCTCTATTACTTTTCAAAAATTCAAAAGTTAAACGTACTTAAAGTCTCATCATTACGAAAGAGGAAAGTTGAACAAGAAAAATTCTCTAAAAGTAAAATATTTTCTAAATTTCAGTGGTTATTCTAAACATCTAGAAAGAAGAAGAATATTAGCTTGTGTTGGAAATTTAGTTCTTTGGAGGCTTGGATTCCACTACTTAAGTTAAAATATATGTACATTATCAGATCTGTGGCAAGATTAGTTCATTTTTGAGATAACATAGGTCATTTACTCTGACTTTTAAATCCCCTAACTGTTTCATGAAGGATATATTCTCTTGTAATAATAGAGTAAGCTCATCATTACATACATATAAAAACATGCTATAATATTTTATTTCATTACACATCAGAGATACATATTATGTCCATTAGATCTTGTATATTATTATGATTATTTTATACACAATTGTTATGGAAACTTTCCAGGAGAGGAATGACCAAATGTTTCTTCATCCTAGCTAGGATACATGTAGTGGAAGCAATTTACTCAAATCTAGCTTAAGCAATCAGTGGGTTTATTAAGACTACTTACAGGAGTATCAGTGAAGTATTACTTATGTGATCAATTTTTGAATGCTTATATGAACTTGTGTAAGGGCTTTGTGATTTTTGACAGTTTCAGAAGCTTCATGAGACTAGTGAGGTGAGTATTTCCTAAATCTTATAAATTTAGTTTACTTTGGGAATCTTAATGTAATACCCTCATGGATATACTATTCTAGTGTGCATAAATTATGAGACAAAACACTTTAAAAAGAACTAAAACCAACAGATATGCCAATTCACTCTTATCAAGAATTTTGACATACACCTTACCTTATAATCCTAGAAGTATAAAATTAAGAAAATTGCATTGGATTTAAGGAATTAAGGAGTCCCTAAGTCTAATTAATGGGTTTAACTGTCTCAGTTGTTGCAAGTGGATGGTTTTTCTCTGACAGAACTGAGGGTACCTGTTGCCTGGAGTTCTCAAGTTATGACTTCAATTTGTCATTTATTCTATTTGAGTTGATTCTTTGACCTACCTTCTTTGGTTTTAATTTGTAATTGTTTTATCTAGACAAGTCGATAGCTTTCTGTATAGTGGCTACCCTCTCTATTGATACTTTACCTCCTGTGGGAAAAAAAGGAAAGTTCTCAGGACTTAAAAAAACGTTAAGGCAAATACAATGCAGAGAGAATTCATCAAAGTTACAAGATATACTAGGGTCATATAATCAGTAAATAATTGCTGGGGAAATGAGAGTTCCAAATTCCTTGTACAATCCTTCCCAAAACATGGTCAAATCTACCATCGCAATACCCACTACAATGGTACCAACTTGTCTTAGTTAGGGTTTTTATTTCTGTGAAAAAACACCATGACCAAAGAGCCAGTTGGGGAGGAAAGGGCTCATGTTGTTTATAGTTTCACATAGTAGTCTGTCCATGAAAGAAGCCAGGACAGAAACTCAGACAAATCAGGAACCTGAAGGCAGGAGCTGATACAGAGGCAATACTGAGATACTGCTTATTGGCTTACTCAAAATGACTTACTCAACCTGCTTTTTTATAGAACTTAGGATCACAAGCCCAGGAGTGGTATCCCCCACAATGTGCTGGCCCTTCCCCATCAGTCAGTAATTAAGAAAATCCTAAATAGGATTGCCCCAGCCTGATTTTATGAAGGCAATTTCTCAATCAAGGTTTCCTCCTCTCAGGTTACTAAATTTTCTGTCAAAGTGACATAAAGCAAACCACGACACTTAGATTCCCCAGTCTGAAGACCATGGGTAGAATTGAATAAGGAGGGTAGAATGAATGCTGGCAATGTAACAGAAGTTATCATTCAGTTCCCAACGTTAATGCAAAGAAAGGGAAATTCCATAGTTCAGTATGCAGACTGCAGAATTATTAATGACTCACTATGGCAATCTATGAAAATTAGGGCAAATCTGCTGCTGAACTGCTTGGACTTAAAAATGGTTTTAAATAAAAAATGATATATCCCTCAAAGCATGGCTGGTAAGCGTCTAGGAACCCAGAGTATATGGGGGACAGTTTTTGTGCTGAGCAAGTAGAAAGAGTAATGAAAATCCTTGAGACAAAGGTAGAATAATCTGAGTTAATTAAAAGGAAAACATTCCGTGATGAACATGCTCATGCAAGCCACTAAGGACACTTGATTATCAGGGAATGAAATCTTCATGAGACTCAGGATACAGACAATAATAGAGTAAGGACAAGAATCACTACAGTAACTAAGCATGAGTATAGTGATGTTTGTTGCCAAGTTGAGCACAAGGTGTGCATATGTGTGTGTGTGTGTGTGTGTGTGTGTGTGTGTGTGTGTGTGTGTGTGTATGTGAAAATGTGTTCAGATGAAAGGGAAGAAAGGAAGCTAATTTAGCAGGGACAAAGGGATTTATTTTGGGTTTTAGTACCATTTATGAGCCTTGTGGTTGGACATGATCTTTGCAAGGTAGAATAGATTATAGTTGATGTGATTAGTTTTTAGACCAGAATATAAATCAGGTTTATAATGTGCTAGAGCAATAAAGATTAGATGTGAAAGGTTGGGGAATAGACAACAGGACCTGTTGTAGTCACATAAAATCGAAGGTGGCAATATTTGTGTGGTAGCAGTGTTCCTGTTTGAAAATAAATTAATAAAGAACTAAATGGTATCAGTGACCCCTGGAAGGCTCTAAAGTCTGAACAGCAGTTTACCAAAGGTTTGAAGGAATAAGTAGGAATATAGCCGTATAGATTAAATAATTAAACTTATTCTAGGGTGTGGGCTATTATTTGCCCAGTGTATGCTGTGTATATTTCTCTTCTACAGGGAAATATGTGAAAGTAGAGGGTGCCGGATCAGAGAGATTTCAGCTGTGGTTGGTGGAGGCTTGGTACATTTTGATTTGCCTGTAGCTTCTTAGTGCCTGGGAGCTCTAGCTTCAGGAACAGGCAGCAGAATGCCCATGGTACCCCTTGGTGTTGGGTTGGGCCAGCAGTCTAGTCCTTCAGAGTCCCTTGTGAATTTTGGTATTGCTAAAAGCTCATCATAGTGACATCGATAATGATAAGTCTAAGTCAAATTTAAAACTAAATTTAAATTTAAAACGAAAAAGAAGAGAAAAAAAAGAAGAATGGTTGTGAATTACAAACTTGTAAATAGAGATTCTCATTGTACCCAATAATGTTATTGGCAAGCACTTGTTGGCATCCAAAATAACGGTATATGAGACAGATCCTTGGATGGGACAGTCACTGGATGGCCATTCTTTCAGTTTCTGCTACAAACTTAGTCTCTAGATCTCCTCCCATAGGTATTTTGATCCCCTTCTAAGAAGGACCTAGGTATCCACTCTGTGGTCTTCCTTCTTCTTGAGCTTCATGTGATCTGAGAAATTTATCCGGGTTATTTTGAATTTCTGTGCTGGTATCTACTTATCAATGAGTACATGCCATGTATATTCTTTTGTGATTGGATTACTTCACTCAGAATGATAGTTTCTAGTTTCGTCCATTTACCTATGAACTTCATGAATTCATGAATTCATCATTTTTAGTAGCTGAGTAAATGTACCACATTTCTGTATCTATTCTTCTGTTGAAGAACATCTCGATTCTTTCCAGCTTCTGGCTGTTATAAATAAGGTTGCTATGAACATAGTGGATCATGTACACTTATTACATGTTGGAGCATCTTCTGGGTATATACTCAGGAGTGATATAGCTGGGTCCTTGGGTATTACTATGTCCAATTTTCTGAGAACCACCAAAATGAATTCCAGAGTGGTTGTACCAGCTTGCAATTCCACCAGCAATGAAGGAGTGTTCCTTTTTCTCCACAACCTCGCCAGCATCTACTGTCACCTGAGTTTTTTATCCTAGCCATTTTGACTGGTGTGAGGTGGAATCTCAGGGTTGTTTTGATTTGCATTTCCATGATGACTAAGGATGTTGAACATTTTTTCAAGTGTTTCTCAGCCATTCAGTATTCCTCAGTTGAAAATTCTTTGTTTGTCCCTGTACTCCATTTTTTTAATAGGGTAATTTGGTTCTCTGAAGTCTAACTTCTTGAGTTCTTTGTTATTGGATATTAGCCTTCTATCAGAAGTAGGGTTGGTAAAGATCTTTTCCCAATCATTTGGTTGCCATTTTGTCCCTTTGACAGTGTCCTTTGCCTTACAGAAGCTTTGTAATTTTATGAAGTCCCATTTGTCAATTCTTGATCTTATAACATTAGCTATTGGCATTCTGTTCAGGAAATTTTTCCCTGTTCCTTTGTGCTCAAGGCTCTTTCTTTTCTATTAGTTTCAGTGTATCTGGTTTTATGTGGAAGTCCTTGATCCACTTGGACTTGAGCTTTATACAAGGAGATAAGAATGGATCAATTTGCATTCTTCTACATGCTAACTGCCAGTTGGACCAGCATCATTTCTTGAAAATGCTCTTTTCCACTGGATGGTTTTAGCTCTTTTGTTTTGTCTGGGTTCATTTCTGGGTCTTCAGTTCTATTCCATTGATCTACCTGCCTATCACTGTACCAATATCATGCAGTTTTTAATCACAGTTCCTCTGTAGTACAGCTTGAGGTCAGGGATGGGGATTCCCCCAGAGCTTCTTTTATTGTTGAAAATAGTTTTCACTCTCCTGTGTTTTTTTGTTATTCCAGATGAATTTGGAAATTGCTTTCTAACTCTATGAAGAATTGATTTGGGGTATTGATGAGGATTGCACTGAATTTGTTGATTGCTTTAGGCAAGATGGCCATTTTTAGTATATTAATCATACTAATCCATGAGCATGGAAGATCTATCTTCCGAGATCTTCCTCAATTTCTTTCTTCAGAGACTTGATGTTCTCTTTATACAGATCTTTCACTAGGTTAGAGACACAACAAGATATTTTATGTTATTTGTGTCAACTATTAAAGGTGTTGTTTCCCTAATTTCTTTGTCAGCCTATTTAGCCTTTGAATAGAGGTAGGCCACTGATTTTTTTTTTTTTTTTTTTTTTTTTTTTTTAGTTAATATTATATCCAGCCACTTTGCTGAAGTTGTTTTTTCAGGTTTAGGAGTTCACTGGTGGAATTTTTGCTTCACCTAAGTATATTATCATATCATATACAAATATAATGATATTTTGTTTTCTTCCTTCCAAATTTGTATCCTTTTGACCTCCTTTTGTTGTAGAATTGCTCTGGCTAGGACTTTGAGTACTATATTGAACAAGAAGGGAGAGAGTGGACAGCCTTGTCTAGTCCTTGATTTTAGTGAGATTGCTTCAAATCTCTTTTCATTTAGTTTGACATTGGCTACTGGTTTGCTATATATTGCTTTTTCTATGTTTAGGTATAGGCCTTGAATTCCTGATCTTTCCAAGACTTTTATCATAAAAGGGTGTTGGATTTTGTCAAATGCTTTTTCAGTATCTAATGAACTTATCATGTGTTTTTTTTTCTTTGAGTTTGATAATATAGTGGATTATATTGATGGATTTCTGTATATTGAACCATCCCTGTGTCTCAAGGAAGAAGCCTAGTTGACCATGATGGATGGTTATTGTGATGTGTTCTTGAATTTGGCTTGTGAGAATTTTATTGAGTGCTTTTTTATCGATATTCATAAGGGAAGTTGGTCTGAAGTTCTCTTTTACAATACAGACCTCAAGAGATACAAGAAGATTAAAATAATCCCATACATCCTATCAGATCACCACAGACTGAGATAGGTCTTCAATAACAACAAAAATAATAGAAAGCCCATATAAACTAAAATTTTATAAAATGGCCAGGAGCTTTTGCAGTGGCAGTATCGTAGCCAATGAGGTTTTTCCAAGGCGTTATAATTCTTAGTAAAGTGGCCAAGATAATCTGACTTACTATTTTCTCTGCTTAATTAGCATTCTACTTGTAGATCTTAGCAGTTTTCTTTATCTAACTGTAACTGTTCTTATTTTGTATATATTAATAAATCATAACTACATACAAATTCATAATATCTTTGTTCTCTGTAAATAGTAATCAACATTCTTCTACAGTAAGGGTTTTCCTTTTTAAGGATTTTACAAATTTTCCACTACAATATTTATAGCACATATTTTTCACATATCTTCTGTGGTATGATTGAAAATTTAATTCACTCATGGTTAACTGTAATTTGAAAATACAAAGATAAATTGTGGCATCTATGCAGCTATCACTACCCTTTCAACATGGACTAATGGAATCTGAATTTGACAAAACCCAAAACCACCCAGTAGCCTTGTTCTTTGTATAGTCTCACAGATGGAACTAAGATTCCGTTTTTTCTGCCTTTCAATGGTATAAATTTCTGGAGGCTTTCTTTATTATCCTACCATAATTTTTCCTTAGAAAAAGGCAGAGTCTGCATTACTACTTTTATAAGGATCACTGTGGAATCAATAACTAACAATTCTAAATTCATTCTTCGCATCAGCAGGCTCCCTTTCTCTATGCTTATCCTGACAGCCTTTGCTGTACACCACCACCTGACATTGTCAGTAAGATTCCTAAATCAGGTCTCCCTAGCAACAGAGGGCTTTTTCTTTTTTCCACTCTCTACAATTCAACTTTAAAAATACAAAATTTGTAATAATCTGTATAAACACATGAAAACATTCAAAGTGATTTCTATGAAGGCAACAGTGAAAACAGGGGGCTAGTGGTGAAGTTGGGAAGAATTAAATCATAGAGCACTATTATGATTATGGATTTACCCAACCTCCAGATGGCGTCTTGCTGGACTCATGTTCAGATCAGCTAAATAAAGGCCAGGCCTTAGTCTGTCTCCACTAACAATAATGAGTTTATCCTTACACTGCCTCAGGTTAGAGCTCAAAGAGCTGTGTTTCTGAAGCCACAGTTAAGAGGAGATTAGTTGTATTAGTGTTTTGAGAAACAACGTAATACTTGCTGACATTATGAGACATTAATTATAATCAGGGGTGGCAAGCAGGGGGAAGGGAGAGGCAACAGGGGTTTGTTCTTGTTGTTTTTTGGATTTTTTTTTTAGGGGAAACTGGGAAAGGAGAAATCATATGATATGTAAATAAAGAAAAAATTAAAAATTTTGATCCTAAAAAAAAAAAAAAAAGATAAAAAGGGGGAAAAAAAGAAGTCTCCTGAGGTTGTATGCTTCTTTGATTTAATGGTTGAAATCAAAGGATGCTCTCTACTTCATCCCCTCAGAAGACACTACTAATATAAGCTAACACCAACACTAACAGTAACTCTAACAAACACTAACACTAACACTAATACTAAACTAATACTAACTAATACTAACACTAACACTAACTGAATGTGACAGCAAAGATCTCTACACTTTGGGCCAACTGCTATTTGAAATAAGTACTCTTTCAAATTTTTTAAGGATATTGATTTTGTCTGAGCCAACAAAGCATTGTTTTATATTCTCAGAACTATCAATAAGATAACTTCCACATTCTCAGTGTAACATAAATGGAAGGTTTAAGATTGCCTCTATGAATAAAATGAGACTGCCTGAGATTTTTTAAAATGTGCATGTTGTTTGATGCTATACATTGAGCTGTGCCATAACAATTGCTAAATGTATTTTTACACATTGTTTGAAAAGACTTTTTCCTATAAAGATGGAAATACATCACAGAAAAATCTTTGAGATGATCTATATCCTCACCTGAAAATCACAAGCATCTTGCTTCTTGACATTCTGAAGAGTCTATTTCTCCTACCATAGTGGATCTAATATTTCTGTCTGAGCAGACACAAACATTTATTTTTAATACTTTAACTCTGTGGTGACATATTTTTAAAATGAAAATATAATTTCAACAGTCAAATACTTTTTATATTTTAATGTCTAACCAAATTTATTTTATTATCTAGGTGATTTAATGTCTCGAAGGAACTTATCAGTTTTCTTTAACTTTTCTGACTTTAATTAATTTAAAATTATTACCAAATTAAACACATTGGCAATTGTATGTCTTGGATGAATATAAATAATTAACATATATTCAGATGGCATAATATCTGTCTTTTAATGAATGTTTGCTTTAATTGGCAAAATTTATATATATATATGTTTACATATATTTATACATATTTATATATATACATATTCACCATATATAACTCATGAAATATGGATATTATGAAATGATAAGGTGAGACTATTACTTATTGTTTTGTGTTGTAAATAATTATGTCTTGGGAATTTTCAAGAACAGATGTTTGCTTTTCTAAAATGAAATCAGTCTATGTTACTCTGGGACTTCTCAAAGTCATGGCTTAAGTAGCATTCCTACTTTTCCCTTCTAATAAGTTATCACATAGGTATACACCACCATGTAACCTAAGAATCCACTCTTTTGTTATTTCCTAATATCTTTATGTATTACTGCAAATCTCTTGAAGTTTTTCTAGTTCCTAAATTTAAGATAAATCTTATTTTAAAAATTAATCTTCTTTTTGGTAGTCTGAAATTTTGTCACAAGAAAATTTTTTTCTTCTAGATTCTCTCAGGATATTATTAAATGCTCAGTTTCATAAAAATATGATACTGAATATTAACACATTAAGTTAATTATGCAAAATATAACTAACACATCATTTTAACTTTCTTTATATGGCCTCTAGTAGTGAGCATGGGTAGACCTTGTAGAAACTGAGGGTAACATTGAGAAGTGAATATGATCAGGATACATTATACAAAATTCTTAAAGAGTTAATTAAAATATTGTGTTATTAATAAAATGTTATAGGGGTGAAGGCTCTATGCAAGCACCATCTAGACCTCAATTAGCTTTGTGGATATTGTCCTTTGCAATGCCCTCTTCGCTCACAGCCAGTTTGCAGAAATATTCCATCTCATGCAGCCTTCATCCCTATGGTCTATTTGTTTTAGGGCAGGAAGATTCTCTATGGGCTACCAAACCCAGCTACAAATACTCTGACCTACAATCTGTCTGACCTGCAAGATGTACTGGGCCAATGATGGCATAGAACATGTAGGAATAGTTAGCTTATTTAACTTAAAGCCACCCCAGAGAGGGAGTCCATGTTAGACAGAGACCTATGGTAGAACTAACCCCTTACAGGTCAAAATAAGAAAATAAAATAATGAAATGATTCCTAATGATATTATGCTGTACTCCTAGATTGAAGCCTTGTCTAGTTGTCATCAGAGAGGCTTCCTCCAGTAGCAAAGGGTAGTAGGTGCTGAGACTCACAACTAGACATTATGTGGAGAAAGAGTCTGAACTGTAGGTCTGCATGTGGTCCCTACCCTCAGAGTTCACAGAAGTCCACAGAAGAGAGGACAATAAGATTGTAGGAATCAGATGGGATAGAGAACACTAGGAGAACACAGCGAAGCAAATCAACTACGCAGGGTTAATTTGGACTCACAGAGACTGAAGCAGCCAGCAGAGGGCCTACAGGGATCTATAAAATATGTAATATTTTTAAAATTCTATTTCTATTACTAAGAATAGTAAAAATAATACTAGAATTTTAAATATTTGTAATAAAAATACTACCACTCATATTTGTAAGATTGATTTAGTAAACATTAAAAAGATTAGTAATTAACCCAGAAATGTATTTGTTAAAAATTTAGAACTTTTTTCACTAATAAGACATAAAAATAGAATTGAAATTAGTTTAAAATCTCCCAAATTATCTTTAAATCATTAAGAATGTATCTTAATAAATTGTTAAAAAGTGAATTAAATACCAAATTTTAAAGAAACTGTCAGTAAATACATAACATAGTACTTTAACAGTTTTCTAGACTTGTGATTGGAAGGAACAAGTACACTGTGTCCCAGTTTAAAAAAAAAAACTGAAATATTTGTATACTGCAGTGGTTCTCAACCTTCCTAATGCTGTGACCCCTTAATATACATTCTTATGTTGTGATAATCCCCAATCATAAAATTACATCTGTGATTTTTATGTAGGTATACATGAGTATGTATACTTTATAACTGTAATCTTGCTACTGTTATGAATTTTAATGTAAATGTATCTGTTTTTCAAAAGACTTAGGAGACCATGTGCATAGGTCTCTCCATACCCAAAGGGATCAACCCACACAGGTTGAGAACCATTGATCTAGTGTGATGAAATTTCTATTTTTTTTTAGTAGAAAAAAGTTATTTTCATATATGTGCTTACTTTGAATCATTTGGTTACTCAACAAATAATTATGAGCATCTGTTTTGATCCCTACATTGCTCCATGTTCTGAGAAAACAATAAAAATTTTAGCAAAAGATTACAAGTATATGTTGTGGGGTGTCCAGTAGAGAACAACTCTTGGACATGAATTTAGGCCAACAGAAAGTGTTTGGGATCCAAGCATAGGATGGATCCTTTCTTGGGGTGAACTTTTAAGCACACACACACACACACACACGCACACACACACACACACACACACACACAAGTTTCTGGGTTGGCATACTTCAGTTAATAAGAACAGTTAGCAAATAGTGAAACTGCAGGAACCCAAAAGCAAGATTAATACATTTAGGGAGTTTCCCAGAACTATGGACTTTGATAGATTAGTTAGTTGTTCCCATTTTGGCAAGTAATGCTGTCCAAATGCTGAGTGTCCAAGGCCTGAATGGTAAGTCCATGGGGAGTCAGTTATGCTCTGGTATGGGGCCGTGTTGCATATATGGATACTTATTAAACAATGACAATGCAAAATAAAAGGAAAGCCTTGAATTCACAATCACTGGTACTGAATGGATTCTTATTTATTTGTTTATTTATTTATTATTTATTTATTTATTGGTTTTTTGAGGCAGGGTTTTTCTGTATAGCCCTGGCTGCCCTGGAACTCACTCTGTAGACCAGGCTGGCTTAGAACTCAGAAATGCACCTGCCTCTGCCTCCCAAGTGCTGGAATTAAAGACATTTACCACAACTGCCCCACAAATGGATTCTTAATATGTCAAGAAAATTTTGTATCACTTCTCCAAAATGTTGTTTGGCCAACTATTTTATCATTTAAAAGGCAAAGCAAACAAATATTCTGATATCCTGGCCTACTGTGCAGTGTTTTGTGCCCCAGAAAGCCAGTATGACCTGTGCAACAGATAAGCCTGTCTCAGAGTTTTATCTTCTTTAAATGACAATAATAAATTGTCCTTACATCAAAATGACACCCAACACACACAATGAATAGTGTTATTGTCACCAATTACCCCTTAGATTTATGCTAGTGGACATATTTTTCAATATGTTTCATCTAACACATTGACTACTTTGTTATATGAAAATGTAGACAATTGCAATAATATTAGTCCTTACACTTTTACTTATACTATTACCATCTTTTGAAAAAAGACTTGATCCTTTCCTACTTAAGGTCTATTCTGAGATTTAACATTCTTCTATAATATGGTATTGTTATTCAAGTATTTTCCATTTTTTGAAGATTTTTGGCAAACACAAGCATTGGGTCACTATAAATAAGCCACAAAACCGAAGAATATATGTTTATGACTCTGAATGCTTTTATTTCAACTTTTAGCCTAGTTATTGTGGTCAGCAGAAAGGAGAGTATGATTATCCATGTAACATCTCAGTCCCCTAATTTAGTTCTCAGGGCTTTAAGTATGTGTGGATTTTAGATATTAACTTTTCTTCTAGGATCTCATTTTTACAGTTCAAAATTTTAGTTGACTAAACCATTTTCTGAATATTTGTTTAACAAACTGGCTGTTGCCTTGAAACAGATAAAATTTGGGTTTTCTCCAAGGAAATGTCCAGTGAAATGATTGACACATACCTATGGTCCTCAACATGATACAACATGTCTAGTGACTTAAAAAGGGAGTCAGGTATTTGTCTATCATATTCCAGCACTGCACCACACACACACACATACACACACACACACACACACACACACACACACACTCACACACACACACACACACACACACACACACACACAGCACTCAGTAGAAGTATTAAGCAAATTGTAAGCTAATAGTTTAGAATGACTTAAAAATGCAACCCTAATATAGGTACCTATCTTATTCATAAGATATATTTATTCATAAATCTGACCATCAACAATGAATGGTGATGGGAACTATGAGGAAGCATATTATAAAAAGAATATTTCATGGAAAGAACCATGCTGCTTCTTTCAGGAACTAATTTCTCTACTCTTCAGAAATGAATGTCACTAACAATGATGACATTTTCTCTTAGACTAGAATACTTATCTTCATCATTAGCTATTTAGAAATTAGTATTCATTATACATAAAAAGGAGCAAGTGAATAAATATTCTTGTTTCCCAGGCCACAGTTACAAATAGCCCACTGAAAGGAAACACATTACAAAAGAAAAGAACCATTTTATTTCTTTCTACAAATATACCTTTAATAAGTCATCTTTAGAAGTTCAAAGCAAACAGAAAATCTTAGGAAATATGTCTTTTCAAATGTTGTTAAAAGTCAATTTGTCTAGTAATTACACCATGTGCTAGTTCTTATCCTAGTAATTGTATACTTGATTTAAGATGTTATGCCACTCTACAATTTAAATCTGTGTATCTTTTCTTCTTTTGCTTTTGCCCCAGACTATGATATCTTCTGGCATCTATGTAGATTACAAAGTTGCTAATGCCAGATGGTACTAAGATCATTAAATTCAAGCCAATTCCATGTTTGTGTCGATTATAAAACAAAATGATCAGATTAATTTTTTTTGTTGTTTCTGGATGTATTTCTAAAAGAATAAAAATGTTGGGTTTTAGGAGCACATGATATATGTACATATATATCTATATACGGCCATATATTATATTACAGTATGCATACATTAAGATTATTTTTCTTTTTAGGTTTTTAACTATACTTTATTTATAACAGAAATAAATAATAACCTACAATTTAAACAAAAATAGCATTATAAAATTTTACTCTGTGTCATAAAACTTATAAAACAAAATCTGATATTATTCCCTGAAGTAAAATCAAATCCTGAACCTTGCTCCTTGTAGTGGGGAGAAATTAGTATGTGAGTCCATCTGTCATCAGTAATAATAACTTACAGATACATGGATGACTTTTCTTTGTAAAAGGTCCAGAAATTCTTGCATGATCACTCCTATAAAAGAAGCTGTATTGTACTGAGTTATAGATAAACTGTGGCCTTTACTGATCAAAGCTCAATAGTGAGTATTGGATGACCAAAAAGAAGTCACCAAATATGTCTTCTTGCTAAAAGATAAAAGGCAATAATAATGTTTTACTCTCTTAAGTTATTGTAGAAAACTATAGAAATGACTCATTTTTTATTCTATGTGCCTACAGAACTATCAGGTATAACAAGAATGAATAAGAAAAAAAAGGAACCGTCTGGATGAATTGGAGAGTTGGTAGAACTCTCTTCTAGAAGAAAACAATCACAAGTGGAGAGGAAGAGACCTGGGATAGAAAGTGGATAAGGGAGGAGGGAGTTGGTGGGAGAGGAGAACCTGATCTGATGTTAGTTGAGGAAAAAGAACTGAAGCCCTGAGGGCCAGCAGAAAGAATGGAAATAGGCAACCTTGGGAAATAGAAGGTTGGGGGAACCCTCCAGAATGCACCAGAGACCTGGAAGGTGAAAGACTCTCAGGACTCAAAGGAAGAGACCTTAGATGGAATGCCTGACAGTAGGGAGAGTGAACTTATAAAGCCCACCTCCAGCAGAAAGACAGGGTGTCAGATGAGGGACAGGGGGGCATCCCACAGTCACAATTCTAACCCATAATTGTTCCTGTCTAAAAGAACTTCAGGGATGGAAATGGAGAGGAACTTAAGAAAAAGAGGGTCCAGCTCAAGGGGAGGTCCCAAGGCCTGACACTATTTCTGAGGCTATGGAGCACTCAAGAAAATGGACAGAGCATGTCTGCACTCTGGTAGACACAAGAAACAGAGGAAAGAGTCAGATGCAGATATTTGCACCCAACCAATCGACAGAAGCAGCTGACCACTGTAGTTGAATTAGAGAAGGCTGATAGAAGCTGGAGAGAAGGGCAACCCTGTGCCAAGACCAGCAGTCTCAATTAATCTGAACCTCCAAGATATCTCAAACACTGGACCACCAGACACACAGTATACACCAGCTGATATGAGCCCCCCCAACACAAATACAGTAGAGGACTGCTGGGTCTGTGTTCATCCAGAGATGATGCACCTAACCCTCAAGAGACTGGAGGCCAAATGGAGTTTAGAGTTCAGGTGTGGTGGGGAGTTAAGGACATCCATGTGGAGACAGGGGGTTGGGGAAGAAGTATCAGATATAGAATGGTCAGATGGTGGATGGGGTGGGGAAATAAAATATGGAGTATAAATAATTCATTAATTTAAAATAACTTTTTAGAAAATTTTCCAAGAATAAAAGGGAGAACAAAAGGAAGAGGAAGAGGAAAGTAGATAAAAGGAAAATAATTAATTGCAAGAATTCAGGTCAATAAGACTTCAAAATGAAGGATGCATAATATGCAGAAAGC
The DNA here is from genome assembly GCF_008632895.1 of Mastomys coucha. Lineage (NCBI taxonomy): Eukaryota > Metazoa > Chordata > Mammalia > Rodentia > Muridae > Mastomys > Mastomys coucha. Next base: position 57,105,252 of record NW_022196896.1, on the reverse strand, counting down.
ACTATATCTTTAATAAATATCATCAAATATCAAAATTACAACTTTTATGGTGCAACAATCCCACTTATGAGTGTTTATCTAAAAGAATTAAAATTGCAACTATGAAAAGAAAATTGTACTTCTTGTTGACTGTAGCCTTGTTCAAAATAGCCAAAAGACAATTATATATGCGTGAACACATTATATATAGACATAGATATAAATTAGGCACCCAGGGTTTGTATTTAGAGGGAGATATTACTCCTTTTGTTTTGTTACAACAAAATATTACCATATAACTGACTATAACGAGCAGGGATGAATTATTTTACAGCTCTGGCAATTGTGCAATCTAAGTTCAAGAGGCTTGGCAGGCTGGCATTTCATGGGGGTGTTCCTGTTATGCCAGGATATGCTAAAAGCTACCAAATAGTGACAAGAAAAGCTTGATGATGGTGTGGGCAGACCAACCTACTCCTGCAATAGGGCATTCATGAGGGAAATGATAAGGCTTAATGGGCTTATCTCACAGTGCAATACAAACAACAGAGGCAGTAAAGGAAATTTAAAATTATAGGGTGCATGCACACATACTTACAATTGTTTGTTGAGTAAGATAGAAACAAATTCTGTGATATAGTACATCACGAATGAAGCTAGAAGATATACTAGAGAGAAAGAGACAATAACAGGAAAAAGATAATATTACTGATGATAGGTATCAGAGATCCAAGCTAATCTCTGAGAAGCAGAAAGTAAAACTGTATTTGCTAGGGAATGAGGAATGGGGAAGTTAGTCCTGAGTACAGTATTCCAGTAATACAAGCAGAATATCTAGAAGCCCATTCTACATTACTATTTACAGTTAATGCTATAGTTAACACACTTAAAATATCCTATTATAATATATGCCAAATCATATAATTCATCGTAATTCTGTTATAACAAAATATAGTCAATAATTATTGTGTAGTTGAGTGTATCTGTGAACTGATCCACAATATTTATAAGTTAAATAGCTATCATTGTACAGAAATGTCTTTCTCTTTCATAGATAGATAGATAAATAGATAGATAGATATAGATATAGATATAGATATATAGATATGCTATAAATTAACAAGCTCAAATAAGACCCAGAATATGAGGTTAAGAGTCACTAGACAACCCAAATTGCTTTCTTAACAACCTGAAAGTCACTGAAATGTATTCCAAGGTCTGGATTTATAGGCAAGAATAAATTGTTATGTTTCATAGTGTTCTTCTAACATTTTATTATAAATATGTTAAATATGAATTATGCAATTAGACTTAGTAATATTCTTTTTTCAGTTTTCCATTGTGATCTGGAAAGCAGGGGTTGGGGGAATCTTCATTCCTCTTCTAACTATGCATGAGTCACCTTGAACAATTGAACTCTTGATTCTGTACTATAAAATCAGTAGCAGGGCAAATTTTATCTTGTGCACAATATCCATTGCTTTGATGATTTCATATCCATAGCTTGTTAGTCAATGTTCTCTAAAGGAACAAACTATTAAATGGGTATATATATTAAAGGAGTATTTCAGATTAGCTTACGTGACCAAGGGCTGCATCATTCAACACTGGCTTTCTCACTATGGAGAGCTCAAGAATCAGTTCCCATCTTGTCCTTAATACCTGGAGAGCCACTATCTTCAGTCCATATTAGATGTGAAAAGAAACTAGGCTCTCGTATTAGTGAAGAAATGCAGCAGCAGCAGCCTGAGAAGACACAGCATCAGTAACAACAGTACAGTTAGATGAACTCACCAAAAGGACTTGAAAACAAGAAGATAAAAAAGCAACAATTTTTTTCCTAGACTTCTTTTTTATACGGGTTGACAACCAAAAGTGCCAATCACATTAAGAATGTGTATCCTTTCTTAATAGACCTAATCAATCCATCACAATTTTTATAAGCTATTTTAGTAGAGACAACCTCATATAGGTCTGCCCTAATTGATTACAGTTCTTTTAATTGATTTCAGATCCAGTTTTTTAATTAATTTCAGACCAAATCTCTTAATGGATTCCGTATCTAATCAAGTTTTCAAATGAAATTAAGCATTTCCCATGATAAATAATTTTAGAGTCTCAGAGCTGCTAAGATACAGATGGAGACAGGGAAGCTGGAGGAGCTGCCATCAGTCTTCAGTGGAACATTCCAGTGCTTTCCGAACCTGAGCAATAAAAACAAGCATGATGATCACAAAGTCATATCTAATCTAAGCTACAAGTCAGACCCAAGCCAGCACTGGACACATAGTGAGATCTTTCCGAAAACAAAATGAAACAAAATGCCAAACAGAACATAATTATCTCCTGAGAGGCTCTGACAGTACCTAACTAGTACAGATGTAGAGGCTCACAGCCATCCATCGAACTGAGTACAGGGTCCCCAATGAAGGAATTAGAGAAAGGAGCAATGGAGCTGAGGGGTTTGCAGCCCCTTAGGACAAACAACAATATGAACTAACTAGTACCCTCGGAGCTCCCAGAGTCTCAACCACCAACAAAAGAATGCACATGGAGGGGTCTGATTGTTCTGGCAGCGCGTGTATAGTGGAGGATTGCAAATTCGATCATCAATGGGAGGAGAGGAGCTCGGCCCTGTGAAGGTTCTGTGCCCCAGTGTAGGGGAATGCCAGGTCCAATAAGTGGGAGAGGCTGGGGTGGCAGGTATGGGGAGGGGGGAGGCAACAGGGGTTTGTTTTTGTTGTTTTTGTTTGTTTCTTTGTTTTTTAGAGGGGAAACTGGGAAGGGAGGAATTTACATGTAAATAAAGAAAATATCTAATAAAAAAAATAACTATTCAAGTTAAAACCATAATAATAAAAAGAAAGCCATCCACTGCTGGAAACACACACACACACACACACACACACACACCCTCACACACACACACACTCACACACACACACACACACTCACACACACACACTCACTCACACACATACACTCACACACACACACACTAACACACACTCACACACACACTCACACACACACTCAAACACACACTCACACACACTCACACTCACACACATACACTCACACACACTCACACACACACACTCACACACACTCACACACACACACACACATAGTCTCACACACACTCACACACACACACTCACATGCACACACACATGTACACACACACCCCCACACACACGCACGCATGCTCATACACACACACACATTATCTTATAGATGTATTTCTCATGTACATGTCAATATACATTCCCATAATTTCTATAGTACTGTTTTTTTTCCATTTTAGCAATTTAAAATAATATTTACTACTATTTTGAAGTGACTTTGATATTTTGTTTTAATTTAAACTTGTAACATCATCGATGTTTTTGTTTATGGAAGCACTTGGCAGTCGATATAAGCAGGACATAGGAGATTTTGTTTGATTGTTTTCAGAATACACATGACTTGCCCAAATTTAGTCTCAACTCATACAATTACATGTTCACATGGACTGTAGAGAGCTGGAGTGTAATAAATATGAAGCATTTTTATTAGATATTTCTTTATTTACATGTCATACAATATCTCCTTTCCCAGTTTCCCCTCCAAAACAAAAACAAAAACAAAACAAAACAAAAAACAACAAGAACAAACCCTTGTTCCCTCCCCTCTCCCCCTCCCTCCCTCCCCTGCTTCCCACCCCACCCTCTCCTGCGTACTAGCCCTGGCATTCCCCTACACTGGGGACATAGAACCTTCACAGGGCCAAGGGCCTCTTCTCCCACTGATGACTGACTTGGCCATCCTGTACTATACATATGCTGCTGGAGCCATTAGTCCCACCATGTGGAATGGATACAGAAATTGTGGTACATCTATACAGTGGAGTACTACTCAGCTATTAAAAACAATGAATTTGTGAAATTCTTAGGGAGATGAATGGATCTGGAGAATATCATCCTGAGTGAGGTAACCCAGTCACAAAAGAACACACATGGTATGCACTCTCTGATAAGTGGTTGTTAGCCCAGAAGATCGGAATACACAAAGTACAATCCACAAACCACAAGAAACTCAAGAAGAAGGAAGACCAAAATGTGGATACTTCATTCCTTCTTAAAAGGGGGAACAAAATACCCATGGAAGGAGTTGCAGAGACTAACTATGGAGCAGAGACTGAAGGAAGGACAATCCAGCCTGATATAGTTGTCTCCTGAGAGGCTCTGACAGTACCAGACTAAAACAGAAGTAGAGGCTCACAACCATGCATTAAACTGAGTACAGGGTCCCCAATGAAGGATCTAGAGAAAGGACAGAAGCTGCTAAAGGGTTTGAAACCCCTTAGGATGAATAACAATATGAAACATGTTTTTTTCTTATTTGAAAAGAATATAATAAATACTAAAGACACAGTTTCCAATATTAAAGAAGATCCTGAAGGAAGTTTAATTTAGAAACATGCATGAATTATTTATGACTATAGTGAAACAGTTTCTTATTTCAAGGCTTAAAGCATTACTACCTTTCTGTAACAATGTCTCTCTAGGTGTGAGCTAAAGTATCTATGCACTAGAATAGACATTCTGACACACAGGAATTTCACCAGACTGTAGAATCCTGGCCATGTTAGAGGGTGCCCAGTAATTTTTATATAGAATCCCCTCTAGCTAAAAGTTATGAACAGACCCAAAATGTTCTTTTATTAGTTTTATGTTTATTACATGTTAGAATCCTAAATTTTCACATTGCACAAATGATTTTATTCAACACAAATTTGAATTGATAAGGTGATTTATTATTGAAAGGGTAGATCAAAGATCTTTTAACATTTCTTGCCTTTGCATTCTAATTATAATCAATACTGAATTAAAATTTAAGCAATTAATATTTATTGATGTCAAGTTCTATATTTAGTATTTATATGTTTATGTGCATGGTTGTTTTACCTACATTTATGTGTTTAGATTGTGTGCCTAGTCCACTGTGTAATCAAGAGGAGGGTGATGGATCTCCTAGAACTGGATTTACATGTAGTGGTACATTGTCATGTGGATGCTTGGTTGAACCCTGATCTCTGCAATAAAAGTCAGTGCTCTTATAGTTGAACTATATCCCAGCTCCCTAGTTCATTAATATTATAAAAAATAGATTTGAAATCTCTAAGGGGAAAATGGAATGACTAATAAATACAAAAATTTTAAATTTGAAAATAAATTTGAAATTAATTACTTGATAGTTTTGAACATCCCAGATATTACAGTGATTCTTTTCCTCATACTGTGGGTAGAAAAGAATATACAATGTTAGGTGTCCAACAAAAGTATAATGTACTTTCTGAATTAAAAAAATAATAATAATAATCTAGAATTGTTTCTATGGCTACACTAAACATGAAATTTCACTTTATTGCAGATGAAATATCACTTTATTACAGATGTCAAACAAGTAAATGTTGCTTCTAGTCCGTTACTTAGCACGTTTGGTCTCTGATGACCCAGAGTCCTGTGTTAGGTTCAAGTCCCTTTATCTTCTATGACATAATCAGATATTTAAATCTAATTTAATACACTCAACATTCATTTTAAAACCAAATATTGACTTAATTTATATTCTGCATATATTGTCATCATTTAATGAAAATGAATTTAAATGAACTAAACTCTTAAGATTTCCTTTTAAAGTTCGATAACAACAAGAAGTTAAAAGAGTAACTCATATTTGGCTTTAGGCCATGATCTCCATGTTGCTTGATAGGCGAATTATAAGTGATAGGGTACAAGGCATTCATTTAATATTCTTACATTTTAATAATTTTAGCAAGATTCAGTGACAATATCTATAATTCCAGCTTTTGGGACAAAGCCTGGAAAAAATACTAAGTACATGTAAAACATGGCCTAATAAAACACGTCTAGCTCTGTTACTCCCTGTTCCAGAGACAGCAGCATCATCTTGTACAGTGCCAGCCTCATCCAGTAGACAGATGGTGATGGTCAATTGAGCAGATTTGATTGTATTGGGTGCCTAGTTACAAGAGCTGCCTTCTGCTCTGCACTTGGCAAAGTGGAGATTTTTGCCATTAATGACCCCTTCATTGACCTCAACAACATGGTCTACATGATCCAGTATGACTCCACCCATGGAAAACTCAACAACACAGTCAAGGCTGAGAATGGGAAGCTTGTCATCAATGGGAAGCCCATTACTACCTTCCAGGAGCAAGATCCTGCTAACATCAAATGGGATGATGCTGGTGCTGAGTATGTTGTGGAGTCTACTGGCATCTTCACCACCATAGATAAGGACAGGGCCCACTTGAAGGGTGGGGACAAAAGGGTATTCATCTCTGCCCTTTCTGCCAATGACCCTATGTTTGTGATGGGTATGAACAAGAAATATGATAATTCACTCAAGATGGTCAGCAATGCATCCCATATGACCAACTCCTTAGACCCCCTGTCCAAGGTCATCTACAATAACGTTGGCATAGTGGAAAAGCTCATGACCATGGTCCATGCCATCACTGCCACTCAGAAGATTGTGGGTGGCCCCTCTGTAAAGTTGTGACATGATGGCCATGGGGCTGCCCAGAACATCATCCCTGCATCCACTGGTGCTGCCAAGTCTGTGGGCAAAGTCATCCCAGTTCTGGACAGGAAGCTCAATGGCATGGTCTTAAATGTTCCTACCCCTAATATATTCATTGTGGATGTGACAAGCCACCTGGAGAAACCTGCCAAGTATGATGACATCAATAAGGTGGTGAAGCAGGCATCTGAGGGCCCACTAAAGGGCATCCTTTGCTACACTGAGGACCAAGTTGTCTCCTACAACTTCAACAGCAACTCCCACTCTTCCACCTTTGATGCTAGGCCTTGCATTGCTCTCAATGACAATGTTGTAAAGCTTATTTCCTATTATTACAATGAATACAGCTATAGCAACAGAGTGGTAGACCTCATGGCCTACATGGTCTCTAAGGAGTAAGAAACCCTGGGCTACCCACCCCAGCAAGGACACTGAGAACAAGAGAAAGGCCCTCCATTGCTGAGGAGTCCCTGTCCCATCTCAGCCCCCAACACTTAGTATTTCCCTCACAGTTTCCATCCCAGACCACAATAACAGGAAGAGCCTATTCCTACTCTCCCTAACCTCTTGAATGACAACAATAAAGTTCTCTCCCCATCCCTCAATAAAAAGAAAGCTAAAAGAAGAGAAAAGGTCAGTTATTAAAAAAGACGTTGTCTCAGAATGGCAGAAGATAAGAGACAAAATTAGCCAGAGACAAGGACGTTGTTAATAGAAACACAAAGAACATGAACATAAGTTCTCTCTTTTTTTTCTTTTTTTACAGCTACACAAGTCTTTCTGAATGTTGACTAACTCTAGACAGTTTCTTTTCATTCTGTGCATCTGACTTCCCTTTTATTCAGGTTTTATTTATATTTCATTCAATTATAAAATCTTTATTGTTTTGAAATTTCAATTAACATCAGCTAATTCCTGCCCAGGCTACCTTAACACTTTGAACCTCTTCCCTTCTCTGTATCTATGTCTTCCTGTTTCTCTTTTACTATCTCTCTGGTTGCAGTAGCATAAAATAACGTCTTACTTGCCCATTCAAGTTTGTCATCTGCAATTTTAATTTGATGTCCTCAAATCCACTGGGGCAAGGAGGAGAGGCCCAGATGGATGGAATCCTAATCTTGGACTTATGTCATTCTAAGAGAGCATCAACACTGAAACTCCTGTACCACAAAGGAAATCTGTACAAGCTTTCCCCAAGAGTGAAAAGGAAATAACTTCTTTTAACATCTTCATAGCATACAAGTCTGCTCTCAGAATAAAAGGCAATTGTTCTTATAAGGCTTATTACTATTCCAACACATCTTGTAGGTAGTTCTGTGCATGAAATACAATTTGTACACTGTACATAAGTTACCAATGTTGATTCATTTGTTATATGCTAGTCTTTGTATTGTGGGTTTTTTTTTTTTAAATGAAATTTCAAATTTTTTTTTATCCTGAAATTAATGTTTAAATTCAATTCAATATTTCTTGATTAATAATTATGCATCAAATGTTATGAACAATGGCCACATAATAAATACAGTTAACACATGCCCAATAAGCTCATTTTTGTATTAAAAATTACTATACCCCATGAGTCTCCCCAAAGACATAAGGACAACAGAAGAGAATTTCAATAGAAGAGGTTAGATTTCCCATAAGATTTAAGGAAACCATATTTAAACACAAAAGAAAGATTAAAAAATAATAAATAAAGTCAAAGTCGACCTGGAAAATGGCTCAGTAGTAGTTTACTACAAGGCTAACGATGAGTTTGGAACCCCAACACACACCTAAAACACTAAGAACTGAAGAGGTACATATTGAAGATTCCTGAGCACAGAAATCAACATGCACAAACAAGTGTCTGCTGTAGTATACAAAGTCCTTTGAGTATGTACTCAAGAGTTGTATAGGTGGATCCTATGGTAGACTTAGTCTGATCTTGCCAAGGAACTGCCACATTATTTTCACATCCATGATTTTGGAGGATATCATTATTAGTATAGGATGGTGTAATTTGTTTTTAATTTTAGCTTCTTTTTCTTCCTTAGTAGTTAGCAGTCATTGCTTTTCAGTTTGCTGCACTTAGAATATTTTAGTATAAAAAACTCAATCAAGGTATAAGAAGACAATGATAGGGCCCACTTCATAGGAAAGAATAGAAAAGAAACTGAGCAATTTTTTAAACACATGCTGTAAAATCATTCATGAAGATTTGTTTTCAAGTCGAAAACTCTCTCTTGCAGATCTTACCTCCTAAGCCATGAAAGAGAGTCCTAGCATTTATGGACATGGGGATTATTTGAAGGATATTCACAGGCTGAGAGAAAGCATTAGCATTTTTTTTCCTGAAAGAGGTGAGCAGAGTTTTCTTCTGCTGAGGTCAATTGTGAGAGAATATTCATGTGAGAAAGACTTGTAGAGCTTTCTGTTGTTAGTCGCGTGCTTTGTAAGATTCAAGAATGTATGAATTCTTTGCATGATGGCTCATGACCCTAAATGGTTTGAGTGCTGCTAAGACATATTATAAATATGCCTTGGTATATTTTTTCAGGGAGTTTGGAAATATAAATTAACCAAGAGACTTTTGTTTATTGAGGAAGTGTACATGATTCTGTTGGGAGATACATCCTTTTTAAGGTGATGGGAGCAAGGGTAATGGTTGAAATGTCTTTTCATATTGTTGTTCATCGTAAGGGGCTGCAAACCTTCAGCTCCTTGGGTCCTTTCTCTAGGTCCTTCATTGGGGACCTTGTGAAGGTTCTACGCCCCAGTGTAGGGGAATGCCAGGGCCAGGAAACAGGACAGGGTGGGGTGGTGAGCAGGGGAGGAGGGAGGGAACAGGAGTTTGTTTTAGTTTTTGTTCTACTAATTTATCTTTTTTTATTTTATTTTTATTTTTTTATTTTTATTTTTATTTTTTGTTTTGGAGGGGAACCTGGGAAAGGAGATATTGTAAATAAAGAAAACATCTAGTAAAAAAAAAAAGAAATGTCTTTTCATCATTTGAAAATATAAAGACTCTCCAACAGCCTTGTAATAAATGAGAAGAGCAAGTGAGCTCCATTCTTTTTCTGTGATACAACTTGTAAGATGCAAAGACTAGGATAGTAAGATACAGATATACAATTCCTCTAAGAAGACTAAATTATGAATTACACTGCTCATATCAGTTAGCTCACCACTACTAATAATTCCAGCTCCAAGGAATACAGGCAAGCTCTTCTGAAATCTGCAAGTCTACAGGTACTTGAACTCACAATATGCACATACCCACACAAAAACATTTCCTAGCAGCATTGTGTTTGGGAACAAAGCCTTCAATTAAATGGCTTTTCAGAGACATTTCTGATCCAAGATACAGCAGATTTGATATTCTACTTGTTTTGTTTGAATTAATCAGATATTTTGATATGTGAGTGTCAGAGTTAGAGTAATAAGATTTTTCTTTCTATTGCAATTGCATAGAATGTTGCTGGTTATTCTTAGGGTTTTGCAATAGAAATTTAATAATGTATAATTGAAGCAAGCTCTAGAGAACTGCAGTTTTCTATTCATATTTCTGAGTTCAGGCCCCCTCCATCATTCAATAAGCCAGATGCCGGGGAATTAATTATATAGCATACTTGATTCAATGTTTTCTTCTTACTGTATTATTTTCTCTTCATTTCAGCTGCATTAGAAGAATATTTATGTGTATATGTATATTTGGAAGATTACTACAGTCTTAAGTTTTCATCTTTTCTGTGTAACCTCTTCAGTGACTTTTACACACTGTTTGGATATTTCAAATTCTAGAAACTAAAATAGCATCAGTAAAATATTTTATACAACATTTTAATGTCTTAAATAATTCATAATTCATTTTAAGACCTCAAAGATATAGAACAGGATTTTAATATTTTCTTTAAGGGGGTAAAGTGATATTGGGAGTGTAATTTTAAAACAACCCTTTGAAATTAAAGACACAATTCCTAGCTTCTGGTTTTATATTCACAATCCAACTTTTTCTCAATGTTAAAATTGACCCAGCCAAAGAATGCTGTATGGGAAAAGAATATGTCCTTACAGTCAACATATTTCCCTAAGATCACAAGCTAGCCTGGGTCATTCTGAACCAATTGAGAGCCTGGTTGATCTGTAAGGTTTGCATTGCACTGACTTTAGTAGATTGTAGAAGCAATGTACGGAGAGAGATATATTTTAGCTCTTGCTTTTACAATCTAAGAATAAGTACTCAAAACATGAGTCAGTGGAGCACATGACATATTTGAACCATAATAGCTATAGGAAAAGATAATGCAAAATCGGCTAAGCAGATTCTCTCAGCTAAGCAGAGATTTGATGCCTCCCCTGATTTCCCATAAGACTTGGTATCAGGTGATTTTATTTAATCTTATATGTGTCTATTCCTTTTGAACAACTCAATCTTGGAAAGAAAGAAAACAAATCAAATATTCTTTCCTGATGACTAATTACTGATCATTATTTACTGAATAATATTTATTCCCTCTGTGATGCTTTGAGGGTCACTGATTATACAGCAAGGTCTCTGCTTTATTTCTTATGTCAACAAGTTATGGCCTAGTATTTATGCGAATGCTTGTACACATACATATACACAAGGGAACACACTTATGAAAGTACACACAGTAAGGAAGAAGTAAGGATCCATGTGCATATTAAAAGAGAAAATAAAAAAATTTAAAAAAAACTTGGAAAATGTATATATCTGAATTGTAAACACTTTAATATTCTTTGAAGTTTTTATTTATTGTTTAGGCATTATGGAATTTTCCAAGCAAGAAAAAATTAATTTCTTCAATAAACAAACGAATAGGTATAGTGAATCCAGTAATAAAGTTGCTGTGGCTTACAGCTCTGGAACTTAACATGAGGCAGGATGAAGAGTTTTGATACCAATAGGCAATAATGGGGAACCAAGGACTTAATGTTTGCAAACAGCTGGAGATATTTATTTTATTTGTGTTATAAACTATGTAAGCACATGCTAGTCTCAGTTTAAAATATGAACAACAATACTAATTCTAGAGAAGTAAAAGCGTTTAGTCTTTAGTCCTATATTTATGATAGTAAACAATAATATTTATTTTTGATAAATGGTGTGTCCATTTTACTACTGTTATTTGTGAATATTTTGAATTAACAAATATTCTGACTTAAATTTACATATGTTTAGTGCATAACAATTGTGACTGAATAATTTATGTGGACTATCCTTGAACACTTAAAAAGAATCATAACACTTAAATTACAAGATTTAATACATGTGTATAATGAAACATTAAACTCATGAAAATATTTCAAAAGCCACAAACATAATAATTTTAGAAATTTCAAATTTTAAGTTTGATATAAAGTAAGAGACATAACAATGGAAAACTTGAATACTGTAGGTAAATAGCACAAAGATTCCACAATTTTTTGCTTATTTTAATAAGCCACCAACGCATGCGTCATCATTTGAAAAAGCACAATTAATGAGAAAATTTAAAAATAGAAATATAAAATTGACATGAGAAAATTATATTTAATTTTAAATAGAGAAATAATTATCATCACTTTTATTTGTTGATGTACTTGTGTGTGTACATGTAAAGATAATTATCATTTAATTTTTTTAATTTTTACCTTTCTTATATCTCTTTTGAAAACATAGTCCTAGGATTTTGATTACTTGAAATTGAAGCAATCTACAGTGAACATTAAAACACTAACTAGATATCTTTATTTTACTTAAAACATCAAGACAGTATTATGTTTATTTTTTATACATATGTGAGTGTGGTGTGTGTTTATGCATACCTTGGCTTCTATAAGCAGCAATATTTTCCCATAAACATAGGTCATACAGAATACAGAAGCAATAAAAGATTCATGTCTATAGCTGCGAGGTAGTATTAACTTAATATGTATTAAGTCATGTCCTGACTTATTTACTTATTTATTTTTTGTCAATTTGATACAAACTAGAGCTAATTCGGAAGAGGAAACTCAGCCTCTCTCCTTGTGCCTGTAGGAAAGTCTGTTGGATGGTTTCTTGAATAACGTTTGATGAGAGAGGCCCTGGTGTTCTGTGGATTACACTATTGCTGGACACATGGTTCTGAGCTATATAAGGAGGGACACTGAGCAAGCCATGAGGAGCCAGAGTTCCTGTCCTTATCTCCCTCTAGAGCAGATTACATCTAACCTTTTATAAATTTGTTTTCTCAAGGCTTTCTCACAGCAGTAGAGAGTCTACTAAATTGGTTCTACAAAAACTTCCTAAAAAATAAACCCTACAAAAGACAACCACATTATAATAGCATAACAATACAATTTAGAAAAGGAAAAGCTTTCTTTAAGGAAAAAATGAGGAGAGATAAAATTAAGAAGGATTAATATGTGTCATAAAAAACTATCTTGGCTCCTATCAGTTTAGAAATTTCATTTGCATTTACAACAAAGCCATTATGTCATGACAATGAGATGTGTTAAACCTTACGACCTCTGAGTCACTGGAGGATCCTACTAACTCAGGGAATTTAATTGTTAATAATTACGTTATTAATTTGTCATGTGATTATTTTTAATCTCTATAACTTTTCTTTAGAAAAGAAATTACAAGTCAAATTGTTACTCTAAGATTAATGTAATCTACTGTAAATAACAAATGGAACTTGAGTATATCCCATAGGTTTGATTTTTAGATTTTTTTCTTGAGTTTGCATTTATTTTAAGCATAACCTTGTTTACAAACTACTCTTAGTTGCTTAAACTTAGAACCACACAAAGCTCAACGAATGCTTTAACTGAATCTACACCAAAAATGTCTCAATTGACATAGAATGCTACCTAAATGTTTTTTTAAATAACAGATTTGAGGAGTGATTTTATTGCTATTTAGTTCTTTTATTTATTCTCTTTTATAAAATTGTAATGCAAATATAATATCATTATTATTAAAATTTGTTAGATTTTTTAGTTACTTGGTTTATTAATTTTTTTATTAGTGACTCACTATATAGGTTTGTCTGACCTTAAAATCATTTTCTTTCAGCTTTAGCATCCCTAACGACTGAGATTATAAGCGTGTGCCACCACAACTGGATTCTGGTAATTTTTGAAGAAAAACATTTTTATTCTTGTTCAATTTAAACTATCCATTCCTGATAAGGTTTCTATTAGCAATTTCTGTTGCATAATCAGTAGTGTAGAAGAAGTACAGTTACAAATATTGTTAAGATTCACATTGTAAGGATGGTCTCACTTATTTGGAACTAGTTTAAATTCTGATCAGTTTTTGACCATCTGTAAACTGAAAAAGCCAATGAACACCAAGGATAGACTACTGAGTTACTTGGGACTAAAAATAATAATTATAGTGTTTAGGTGTTCCTAAGTTTATATTGTACTCTAAGTGGGACTAAAATGCAGATATTTATTTTATGTTATTAAATGTCTATAATCTCAGGAGAATACGCAGAAAATATTCTGAAGATATTCAAGTTTTGATAAAATGGTTTAAATAGAAAGAAAAAATCCTATTCTCTTTGAAAAAATAGAGATTTCAAAACAAATGTAAAAAAAAAGTAAAATGACAAAATGTTTAAGAAGTATCAATACAATTGACAAGATTGAAATCTGTGCACTCTTCAATAGGCCTAGATTGTATTCAAAAGAGCAAAGAGGCCCATTTTCTTCCTTAGGTTTGGCAACAACCTTAGAAGGTGTGAGTTTTTAATAAAGAGAATTATGAGTGTAATTTAAAACCCTCAAACATTAGAACAAAATTTAGTGGAGTCTGCAAATCTGGAAGAAAAAGTTACCAAAAATATCCATTGTTTTACTTAGTGGTCTGTGACAAAGAATGTTACAGTAAAATACAATAGTGAAAAGGACATCTCTGCAAATCACAGAACATAAACAGTGAGTGGGATTGGCGTTCCATTCTGTGTTGTTTACCCATTTTGAGGCATTGAGCTTCATCTAGGAGCTTTTAAATTAACATGCTTCCAGTTGGATGTAATGTTTAAAGTTTCCTTCATGCATATATGATGATTGGATTTAGGTAGAGAAACCTGAGAACTGCGGAGCCCAGTAATAAAAAGAGAATGGGAGAGGTGGAAATAGGAGAACAGGTAAACTAAGTTTGCCCCTATAATATATGACAGTGGATTGCTGTTATTACTATAATCTACTACTACTATCCTACTGAGCAATGATGTTTCTAGATGTATGTTTATTTCTATGAGAGTTTCATACAGGCAACCAGACACATGTAATATTACTCTCTCAGAGAAAATGAATTTTCTACTGCCTTTTATGGAAATTTTTCTGCTGCCCATAATTGTAGGAGGAATGGCAGGCCTAACTGACAACGCTGTGGTTGCTTCCAGAGGTGTAGGGTATAAAGGAAGTTCCCTTATAATTAATATATGAGCTTGTGCCACATTCTCACCTCCTCCAGGAGTCTGAGCCTTTGATTTTGTGCCTCCTCACTCATTGCCCCCTATGGGGACGCCAGGCATAGGACTTAGGCAACACACATAATCATGTATGAAACTATATAAGCATAATCTTATAATGCTAAAGTATGATTTGTCTAGCCTATTCTCTGTCTCCATGTTTATGTTGTTAAGCACTGGTATGTTTGTTGCACTATATTTAGTCACACTATAAAACCCGAGATTATATTATTTACTGAAAACCTGCTTCTAGTGGTATGGCTCGGCCATATTGCACACCTTTGATCCCTCTGGCTGGACCACAGACATTCCCATAGGGCACACCTTCAATTCCAAACATTGAGGGTAAAGTTAGTTTGTGGACGGATCCATGTTTGAAACTGATGTGTAGCAAAGGAAGTGTTGAATCAGAGAACGGTTTGTCAGAATAGAACATGACCAACTGTTGTGTATAATGTTATAAGCAAGTTTGCTCTTTCTTGAGAGCTCAGCCCAAGCTCGTGCTAGGCTCCGAGATCAGCCTCACTCAGCTCTGCCAGTTGCCAGCTGTCACTTTTTCCAGGAATGCCAAGAGCCCTGCCTCAAGCCCTCACAGCTAGCTTTACCAAGCCCCTAACAACCACCGGGGCTGCACCCTTTCTCCGACTACCTTTGTTCTGTGGATAGAAAACAGTAGAGAGTTTTAATATTTTAAAACTATCCAGCTATCTCAATGGATAGAAGACGAATTTCCTGGCCTAATCTTATCAGCTAGTCTATTCCAGCTATTTGCAGGTGGCTGAGTCCGCAGTGTTTAATCCCCTAAAATCTTACTTACTTGGTGGTTGCGTCCTCTGGTTCCAAGCCAGCTCCTAAAGCCCTTTCTCTAGCCCCCTTCTATTCCTCCTTTAATCTGGAAGTCCCACCTTTTTCCATTTCCCAACAATTGCCTTCTGCCTCCTTTATTGACACAGTTACGAACCAACTAGGGAATCAATACTTCCTCCCTACACCCAATTTTCATGAGAAGAGAGGAAAAGGGAAGCTACTAGAACAGCAGTGTGGAAAGAGGAGGCAGTTTTACTGGATCAGTTGTACAGAGACAGGTTGCAGAAAGAACTAGCTAGACACAGGTGAAGAAGGAATGAATCAGAGAATGAGAGAGAGCCAGAAGATTAGAACAGATTGCCAACATGAGCATGAGGCCAGGTTGTACAATTCAGGAGAAATCAAGAGAAGCCAGATAGAATCAGCTAGCATGGAGAGGAGTTTTGAGCCAGAACAGGTCAGTTGACCAGCCAGCAAGAGTTCAGAAAGAACTAGAAAGGATGAGCTTATTATTCTGCTGTAAGTTTAAGAGGCTGAATGTTCTGGGCCTAGATAAGATTATACTACTAAATATGATTCCAAGACTAGGTATAAATTAGCAGACAAAGGCAAAAAGCCCTGTAGATGATAATTACCCCTGGAAAATAAGTTACTGTAACTGTATCATATAGTTGCATGTAACTGTAACTTGAATATCATATTTTAAATTTATTCTAAAATATTCTGAACTTTCCTAAGATTGTGAATTTCAGCTGGTAAAGGAAACGCTGATTTTGTAATGCTTTGACCAATCCTGCTTGGGCAGAAGAATGCATAAAAGATGATCTAATAGGTCTCCTTCCAATTCAGCAATCCTGTAAAACTAAGGTTTCTTCTCCCTGCACTGGTGAATATTCAAAGTTAAAGATCCTATTGTATTATTCAAAAGATTCTGACCTTGATTTCTGGACCAATATTCTAGCTCTCATTAAAAAAAATTTCAGGCAATATCTTAGAGATCTTTTAGAATAAATCGTGCTACTGGTACAATAAAAATATATTAATGTTTATCTGAATACTTTTTATTGTTGGTGCTATATTTGTCTTAGAATATAAGAATTCTGAAGCCCAGTTTATTGTATACCAAATAATATATTCATTCATTACAAACAGACTGGGAATTATTAGTTATATTTGATTATAAGGTTGATACTTAGGGTGTCTATGTATGTGCATGTGGTATAACTGGATGTGTTCATGTGTAATCATGTTTGGAGGCCATAAGTTGATATAAGGTGTCTCCCACTATTGCTGGCCACCTTCTGTGTACTGTATATGTCCATGTTTATGTATGTATGTAAGTATGTATGTATGTATGTGTACAACATATGTTTGTGTATAAGTTGACTCTGGTTGTCTTTTCATTGGCTTTCTACTTTAAATTTTCAGATAAATTACTTCATTTTGACTATATTTGCAAGCCACTCTCAGGAATCTGATTGTTTCTACTATGCACAGCCTCCTAGCCTGCACTGAGTTAGAGACTCGTGCTGGAGATACACATATGCCTTACATCCAGCTTTCTACATGGATTTGGGGAATATGAATTCTGATGCTCATGCTTGCTTCATACACATCTTATTGAGTAATATTTTTATAATTAATGTTGAAATGGGTCAAATTATATGTTTAATGGTGTTTTCATAATAGTCTAATTTTATTTGTTTTGAATATTATAAGTTTTTCTTTATTTTATAAATTAAAAAAACAAACATATAAAATTGTGGAAAATTTTAATTTCAAATTTTCCTACATTTAAAATTATTTACCAAGTATACCAAATTATAGTAGCTTACCTCTCTCATCTATATAAATTGATACTTGAACCTTGATATCATAAAATATATATATATATTGTTTCACTGCCAACTTCTGAGAAAAAAATTTTCTATGTAGAGTAGGGTATCATTAAATTAATGTTCTTCAAGCCCCAGCAATTCAAATGCTAGAATTGTAAGCATTTATCACAACTCTGGGCTAAAACCATTAAACTTTCTCATTTATTTTAAAATGTTTTACATACTAAAGTAAAAAAAAAAAGTGAAAACTAGGATATTTGAAAGATAAAAGGAAAACTTCCTAATTGGTCAGAATATAGAACTCTAAATGTCGTATACTCTTTTTCTTTGAAACATATAATAAATAGTCTATAGTCAGAGAAAAGACTGAAGGACCTGAAGGGGTTTGCAAACCTATAGGAAGAACAACAATTATCAACCAACTAGACCCCCCAGAGCTCCCAGAAACTAAACCACCAACCAAAGAGTACACATGGAGGGACACATGGCTCTAGTTGCATATGTAGCAGATGGCCTTGTTGGGTATCAGCGGGAGGAGAGGCCTTTGATCCTGTGAAGGCATGATGCCCAAGTGTAGGGGAATGCAAGGTGGGGAGGCGGGAGTGGGAACACCCTGTAGAAGCAGAAAGAGGGGGCATGGGATAGAGGTTTCCGGAGGAAATCGGGAAAGGGGATCACATTTGAAAGGTAAATAAAGAAAATATCCACTAAAATAATTAAATAAATAATAATAATGATTAAAAAAAATTTAAAACGACCCATCCTCTCTTGGTGGCCTGCAGTTTTGTAAAGAGATAAAGGGGTGGGGAATGAATTTTAGAGAAAGATGAAGTGGGCACATGGGTAGGGGGAATGGAGGGAGGGAAAACTTACCTGGTATTGGGATGTATTATATAAGAGAAGAGTCCATTTTCTTCTATTTTCTATTTTATTTATTCTCTCATATAATATATTGCAACTGAATCCTCCATTTGCCCTAGCTCTGCTGTCCACTCTCTCTTTCCCCAAGATCCACCACTTTTCCATTTCCTTTCAGAAAACAGCATGCCTCCCAGTTACAGCAACCTCCCTGGCATAAAATGATACAAGACTAGACATAAATCCTCATATCATATCTGGATGAGGCAACCCTACGTGGAGGTAAAAGGTCAAAGAGCAGGCAAAAGAGTCAGGGAATTCCCTTGTTAGGAGTCACACAGAAATGAGACAAGAACAGAGTATATACACAAGAACTAGTGCAGATCCATACATCTTCCATCTCTGTGAGACCCTATAGACCCTGTTCTGTTTGATTTTGTGAGCCATTTTGTCCCGTTATACTCAAACCCTCTGTATCCTACCATTCTTCTTCCCCCTCTTCCCTAAGATCTGCCTAATGTTTAGCTGTTAGTCTCTGTTTCTGTTCTCATTGTCTGCTGGAGGAAGTCTCTCTGATTACAACTGGACTAGACATCAATCTATAAAATCATCAGGTAGAACATAGTATCACCAGAAATGATTTCATTTTTTTTCACTCGTACTTGACTTGGCCATACGTCTCTGGACTATCAAGCTTCAGGTTCTTGGCCATCCAGGCAGTTTCGAGCCTGACCTCCCTCTGATGGTACGGACTTCAAATTAGAAGAGTTATCAGTTAGCCAGTCCTCCTATAAGCTCCATACCATCATTGCCCCAGCATAACTTCCTGGCAGTACAGGTTGAAAGTCAAGGTTGGTTTCTGAGTAGAAGATTCTATATTCAATAAGAAGAAAAAGTAAATATGTCTCTCTCCTCCTCCTCCTCCTCCTTCTCTCTTTCTCTCTCTCTCTCTCTCTCTCTCTCTCTCTCTCTCTCTCT
>NW_022196896.1:57077382-57085699 GCF_008632895.1 Mastomys coucha | reverse complement strand
CTTCTTTCCTTTCCTCTTCTCTCCTCTCCTCTCCTCTTCTCTTCTCTTCTCTCAGACACACACTCACACATACACTTTCACACATATACATACTCTCACACACACTTATTCATACACACATACACACAGACGCACAAATAAATGAAGACACACATTGAATTTTAAATTTGGTATTCATAGCAGTTCATGTGATCATAATAAATGTTGAAATGTCTCATAGCTAAGAAGTATAAACAGTGAATTAAATGGTATCAACATGAGTTGATGAAAGATATTGAGGAGAAAAATTCAGAATACATGACATGAGTGAATTTTTTAAGAATAAAATGAATCAATAAAAGTGCATCTTTAGCCTCTTTGCTGTAGAAGTATGATGAACAATCTGTAATAATGAAAATGACAAAGGTACAAATCCAGTGTTCCGAGCATATTATTTCATTACTTATAACTGCTTCATGTTGTACCATCAACATTTTTAAAACTCTCTTTCATAGGCTAATGTGTGTCTTTCACCAAGGTGACCTTTGCAGTAAGCTTGCACAGTAGAATGCTTTGCAATGTATATAAAATCATCAGGATTTAGGTGGCCCACAAGGGTATAAGGGCACAGGTAGTTTCTGACAGACAGATCTGTCATTAATCATCTGTCAATTTCACTTATTAATCTCATGTGAACCCACAATAAACCAAATAACTGTTTTCTAGTGTATGAAGGAAACACATAGTTCTGAAATTTTTTTCCTGTTTGGCATAAGCTTCTTTTCAATCAAGTTTAAAAATAGATGTAAAAAAAAAACACCAAAAATCATTTCTTCCTTATGAATTTTCACCAGATGATTATATTTTTGACCTTCAGAATTTAAAGGCAACTAATCAAAATGGAGTGAGAGCTTGACTTGTGAAGTAATGAAATTAAGCCCTGGATCTGACAGCAAGTGTGTATCAATGGAGACATGAAGTCTCCCTGTCATTTCATCTATCATAGTCACAACCTGTCAGTGTGCTCAGTGCTTAATAAATTGGACCCTAGATGAAGCTCATAAAGAAAAGAAACACATTGCAGAAAATGCTGAAGGAGGAGTTATGTGGCATTTCACAATGGGTACAGTAATACTGTAGAGTTATAGCTATAAAAGTTTACATGTATAGCTTAAAGCCCTACAATGAACTGCATGAAGAATTACAGTAATAATAGTTTCCTATAACAAAAAAAATGACAGGGTGTTGTATAGGTCAATACTTTTCTAAAGGACCATAGTATTTTATCAATATGCCTGAATAATTTCTATTTATCTGGCAGGAGCATCATTATGTATAAAGAATGGACATTTCTCATAAAGTGACAAAGAGTGACATTTGTCTACTGTATAGAGGTAGGTGATTCACATTCACATGTGTGAGTTCTTCTGCTCCTTTAAATGGAAACAAAAATTTCTGCATACTAACAATGAGCATGTAGATTAACAAGGTATTTGTCACAGTAGAGTAAATGTGTATAACGTTTGTAAAGAAAGGTGCTCATAATCCAACTGAAAATATCCCATATTCTAATGCAATGAACATATTTAAAAGATGAACAAGATCCAATGCAAATTTTGTGCCATGAGTATGTAAATTTTGCTCTCAATTGCAAATGCATAGGAGACAAAAACTAATGATAGGGATCTCCATTTACCTTGATATTTCAAGGTTCATTATATGTATTGTAACTAACAGTGATAACCTCACAAGATGCTGAAGCAATCTTTTAAGTCTTTTTCCAAAGTTCTCAGATGAACGTACTGTTTCATGAGTTTCTTTGGACCAACTGCATTTCTTAGCTGGTCCTCTAAAACATGTGCCACTCTGCAAGTGTATATGGAAGCTAACATTGAACTCTTTATACACATCCCCTTCCAGGAGCATTCTCTCATATTCTCAGAAGCATATTTTTCCTAATACATTTTATAAGATGTCTTATTAATATTCTTCAGACAAACTATGAAAGAGATTATTCACAATAAATATATAATAGTCTTCTCTACAATATTATTCAGAATGCAGTGTCTCCTTAAAATTCCAGGATCCAAGGTTCTGAATCAAAAGATAATATTTATCTGTACCATCAAGTAAAGAACATATCAGAACTTCCCTCTTCCCTCTCCTTGTACGTCATAGCTTTAATATGCTATTCATGGATTAATTTCCTTTAAATTAATATTGCAATTGGATTTTTCCTTTCTGATTGTCAGCATGAATTATGGTACTTCATATGTAGTAGAAAGCAATTATAACTTATTGGTTTTAGCTTGTATTCTTATTTACTTGATATCATGCTAAATTTTGTTTTTATAGTTGCTTCCTAGAATAGAATGATATAATTTAGATACCTTTACTGGCTTAATACAAGTTGACATTTTTTTTGTTTTACTTGTATGTATTTTTTAAGTATGTTTTTACATGTCATATGATTTCACCTTTCCCAATTTCCCCTCCAAAAAACAAACAAACAAACAAACAAACAAAAACAACAAGAACAAACCCCTGTTGCCTCCCTCCTCTCCATGCCTGGCACCCCACCCCTCTCACTTATTGGCCCTGGCATTCCCCTACATTGGGACACAGAACCTTCACAGGGCCAAGGGCATAATTTTGCTTATTTCATAGTTTTTACCTTGTCCTAATTTCCCAAAGTAGGCTTTTGATAATTTTACTATTTATTTTGCACCCTGAATATTTGTAACTAAATAATTTATTTAATTAAGTATGCAAATATATGTGCATATTTATATATACATTTATGTGTGTGTATATGAAGGCACATGTATGAATAGACATATACATACATCATCATGTGTGTGTGTCCTCCATTTCTGAAAAAAAAATTTAACAAATCAACTCAAATTATCTACCATATTAAGTACTAGATATTTAAAAGAACAAAGTCTTCTGGTTATAAGCTTAGTCTTCAAAAGCTGAGGCATGTCTGTGACCTGCGTACAAACATGCATAACTTCTGTAGAAGTCAACATAGTGGTTCCTCAGAAACCTGTGAATTGATCTACCTTAAGACTCAGCTATACTACTCTTGGGTGTATGCTCAAAGGACACTCCATTCCTACAAGAAAAACACACAACTATGTTCATAGAAGCTTAATTTATAATAGTAAGAACCTGGAAACAATCTAACTCTCCCTTAACCAAAGAAGAAATAAAGAAAATGTGGCCTGTCTCCACACAACTCAGCCTGTCTCCCAGGAGGCATGCTTGAACTTGAGACAAAGTGAAAGAACAAAATCAACAGAAGCCAACACAATATGAAAATCTCCGATCCCAGCTCTACTACTACTGCAAGACCTAGATATACTAACACACGTGAAGATCAAGACTATGACATTAAATCCCATCTCATGAATATGACAGAAATCTTTAAAAAAGATATAAATAATTTCCTTAAAGAAATATAAGAAAACGTAATCAAAGAGCTGAAAGAAATGAATAAAACATCCCAAGACCTAAAAATGGAAATAGAAGCAATAAAGAAAACACAAATGGATGCAGTACTTGAGATGGAAAACATAGGAAAGAGAACAGGAAATGCAGATGCAAGCATCACCAACAGAATACAAGATATGAAAGAGAAAATCTTAGATGTAGAAGATAGCATAGAAGAAATTGATACCACAGTCAAAAAAAAGGCCAAATGTAATAAGTTCCTATCTCAAAATTTTTAAGATATTTGGGACACTATGAAAAAACCAAACCGAAAATTAATAGGAATAGAAGACAGTGAAGATTCTGAATTAAAAGGGCCAGAAAACATCTTAACAATTTCATAGAAGAAAACTTCTCCAACCTAAAGAAACAGATGCCTATAATCATACAAAAGCTTACAGAATATGAACTAGATTGAACCACAGAAGAAAATACTCATACCACATAATCAAAGCACTAAATGTACAGAACAATGAACACATATTAAAAGCTTCAAGAGAAAAGGGCCAAGGCACATATAAAGGTCAACCTATCAGAATTATACCTGATTTCTCAACAGGGAATCTCAAAGCCAGAAGATACTAGACAGATGTCATCCAGACCCTATGAGACCACTGATGCCAGCCCAGAATACTATACCCAGCAATAGTCTCAATCACCATAGAGGGAGAAACCAAGATATTCCATGACAAAATAAAATCTAAAGAGTATCTTTCTACTAATACTGCTCTACAGGGTATACAAGAAGGAAAACACAAACATGAGGAAGTTAATTATACCCAAGAAAACACAAGAAATTAATCATCTCACAACAAAATTCAAAGAAGAGATTCACACACAGAGACTGGATAGGTAAACAAGATCCATCATTCTGCTACACACAGTAGACATATCTGAGCAACAAATAAAGACACTACTTTGAATAAAGTGCTGGAAGATTTTCCAAGCAAATGGACCCAAGAACCAAACTAAAACAGCCTTTTTAATATCTAATAAAATAGACTTTCTACAAAATGTTATCAAAGAGATTGGGAAGGACACTTTATATACATTAAAGGAAAAATCCACCAAGATGACACCTCAATTCTGAGCATCTATGACCCAAATGCAAGGATGAAGAAATTCACAAAAGAAACATTACTAAGCTCTAAACCCACTTAATAATAGAATAATAGTGGGAGATTTCAACACCTTATTGTCACCAATGGAGAGGATATTAAAACAGAAACTAAACAAAGAAACAATGAAACTAACAGGCATTTTGAACCAAATGAATTTAATATCTACAGAATGTTTGAATGTACCTATATGTTCATACATATATATGTGTGTGTATATATACACACATATATGTATATATGTATATATATATATGTATATGTATATATATTCATATATACATACATATATATGAACTAACCATGTAGTTGGATACAAAGCAAGTCTCAACAAATATCAGAAGATTGAGATAACTGTTTCTATTCTATCAGATGACCATAGATTATCTCACAACATATCCAAACTTATGGGACACAATGAAAGCAATGCTAAGAGAAAAATTCATAGCACTAACTGCCCTAATAAACTAGAGAGATCTTATACTAGCAACTTACCAGTACACCTGAAAGCTCTAGAATACAAAGAGGCAAACATACCCAAGGGGAAGAGAGAGAAAATAGTCAAACTTAGGGCTGTCAAAAGGTCAAACTAAAGCATTAGTCAAACTAAAGGCACAAAGACAGTATTCAAGTTAACAAAATCAGAAATAGAAATGGAGCAATAACAGAAACTGAGGAAATACAAAATAATTATTAGGTCTTATTACAAAATACTGGAAAATATAAATGAAATAGAGGACTATAGACAGTTGCCATGTACCAAAGCAAGATTAGGTAAAATAAACAGCCCCATATTCCCAAAGAAAATAGAAGCCTTCATTAAAAGTCTCCCATCCAAAATTAGCTCAGGGCCAGATGGTTTCAAGGCAGAATTCTACCAGACTTTCAAAGAAGGCTTATTAGCAAGATTCCTCAATTTATTCAACAAAAATAGAAACAGAGGGACTACCACCTAATAATTTCTATAAAGCTACAGTTACTCAGATAACTAAATTTCACAAAGTCCCAACAAAGAAAGAAAACTTCAGACCAATTTCACTTATGAATATCTATGCAAAAAATCAAAATTATCACAAACTGAATCCAAGAACACATCAAAAATGTCAAGTAGGCTTCATCCCGGGGTTGCCAAGATGTTTCAATATGTGAAAATGCATCAACTTAATCCACTACATAATCAAACTGAAAGAAAAAGTAAACATACATGATCATATCACTAGATTCTGAGAAAGTCTTTGACAAAATCCAACACCAACCACTTCATGCTAAAATCCTTAGAGAGATCAGGGATTCATGGCATGTACCTGAGCAGAATAAAAGCAATATACATCAAACTAATAAACATCACATTAAATGGAGAGAAACTTAAAGCATTCCCACTAAAACCAGGGACAAGACAAGGCTGCCTACTCTCCCTGTATCTTTTCAATATAGTACTCAGTGTTCCAGCTAGAACAATAAGAGAATGAAAGGAGATCAAGAGGATACAAATTGGAAAGAAAGAAGTCAAGGTATCACTATTGCAGATGATTTGACAATGTACATAAATGACCCCCAAATTTCTACCAGAGAACTTCCCTACCCATGATAAACAACTTCAGCAGAGTGGCTGGATATAAAAGTAACTCAAAAAAACAAGTAGCTTTCTTCTATATAAAGAGAAAGAAATTAAGGAAACAACACTCTTACAGTAGTCACAAATAATCTTGATGTAACTCTACCTAAGCAACTCTAGCATAATGAAAGACTTGGTTTCGTTATGACAATGTTTTATCTGCATGCATGTCAAACACTTTGTTCTTTCCACACCCTTTACTTTCCCCATTCACCTCTCTTGTTCCTCTACCTTCTCATTCTTTAGACCTATTCCCAACCTGTATAGTCTTTTTGTCTGCTTTCTATGTTCGATATTATATACTGTATGTTGTATAATACATATTCTATTATCAAATATGTAGAAATGTGAAATTTGTCTGAGTCTGTCTTATTTCTCTTATATTATCCATGTGTGTGTGGGGTGTGTGTGTATGTGTATGTATGTATACGTGTGTGGGTGTGTGTGACAGAGACATTTTCTTCATCTCTTCATCTGTGGATGCATATCAAGGAATGTTCCTTATATTGGACTTTATGAAGAGAGCAGATCTACACAAGGATGTGTGCTAGATTCTCTGGTGTGCTGACTCAGAATCTTTTGATTTTATACCCAGGAGTAACACATCTGGATTGTTACTGGGGAGCAAATAAAAGTTCCATTTTGGTGGCATTCTTGTCAGTGTTTATTGTAATTTTTGATTTTTTTCAGGAAAAATGCCAACATTTATTACCAAGAAACGATAAGGGAAGACAATGGCTGGGCAGATGTGTCATCTTCTGGATGGCCTGAAGTACGTGCTCTTTGGACTTTGCTGGTAAAGTCTACTCGGTCAGAGACTCTCTGAGCAGCAACACCTGACTGTTCCTGGCGTCCAATTCCCCTGTCCTTGACTGGATGGTTCTTTTGGAGACTCATAGGTTGACGACGGCCCATTCCTTCTTTCGAATTTTGAAGTGCGCCACAGCCTCTACGAACAATGCCTTCCTGCTCTTTGTTTCCAATTATTCCATATCTGACTAAAAAGTTGTACTCTTCAGGCCATCTGTATGTACAGCTGCCCATTCCACTCTTTTTTATAATTTGACCTGGGTCACAGGCTCTCTGGTCAGCAAGACCTGACAGCTGCTTGTCTTCAATTACTTTGTAACTATGTGGATGGTTGTTCCCCTTGGGAGTGGGGAGGTGGTCAAAACCTCTTCTCTTCACATTGTCTGGATGTTGGTCACAGGATCTCTGGGCACTGACACAGGATTGCACTTCTCCCAAACCATGTCTGTACCTGAATGAAAGGTTGTGCCTCTGGGGGCTTCTTTGTGGATAGGGGCACATTCTACTCCTTCTAATTTGTCCTGGGTCAGAGACTCTCTGGTCAGCAAGTCCTAACTTCTGCTTATCTCCAATTACCCTGTGCCCAAATGGAAGATTCTTCTCATTGGCAGTGAGGAGGTTGTCAAAAGCCATTCTCTTTTGGCTGTTCAGATGCTGGTCACAGGCTTTCTGGGCATTAACACTGGGCTGTGGTTTGCCTTCAGTTTCTATGTATCTGAGGGAATGGTTATGCATATCAAGGCTTCTGTGTGGACTCTTTGGTCTAATTTCATGTAGATTAGATGCTCCCTGGGCAGCAATAGCTGACTGCTCCTTGCCTCCAGTTCCCCTGTTCTTGACTGGATAGTTCTTTTTGGGATTTATACTTTGACCACAGCCTATTCCTTTCTTTGTATTTTGATATGGATGAAAGGCTTTTTGGTCAACACCTCTATTCTTGTATTTTAAGGATGTTTCCTGACCCTCAAGCCTTCCATATTGAAAGCCTCCCATTCCATCCTTTGTTTTATATAGGTTACTGACTCTCTGGTCAGCAAGACCTGACTTCTGCTTTTCTCCATCTCCCCAACATGGATGGTCATTCCCCGTCAGAGTGTGGGGCTGGTTAAAGCCTAGTCCTCTCTTCACTTTGTTCCGACCTTGGTCAGAGGCTCTCTGGTCATCAACGCCGGACTGCAATTTATCTCCAGTTCCGCTGTTTAAGAAAGGATGACTGTGCTCCTTAGGGCTGGGGTGGCCACTGCTCATTCTTCTTGCTAGTCTGCTATGGTTTTGGTCATGGAGGCCCTCAGAAGAGTGA
>NW_022196896.1:57069781-57077371 GCF_008632895.1 Mastomys coucha | reverse complement strand
GTGGCCACTGCTCATTCTTCTTGCTAGTCTGCTATGGTTTTGGTCATGGAGGCCCTCAGAAGAGTGAGAAGAGCCAGCCAGCTGGAATGCCAATGATTCTGCTTTATACCCTTGTACCTGAGTCCCAGGATCTATGATGAGATTCGATGGTTCATCTACATTATTGACCAGGTTCTGGACTAGAGAATTCATGAGGTTTCGTAGTTCAACTGTTGTTGAGTAGATGGTGTTTACTCTATTTATGACCTCCTGTGTCTGCTCAGTAACTGGTAGGGGCCTTTCTTTTTTCAAAGAGTACCCCTGCCCCTTGTATTTTGTGCTGAGGTTTTCATATTGTGTAGCATTTTCAGTGATGTTCTTCAAGCAGCTTTGTGATGGAGCCTCTCTTTTTCCTGCTGTGTTACAGGAGGACTGACTTTCAGTCTTGGCTGTTCCCTTGAGCTTGGTGGACCTCAGGATAGAAGGCCTTACTCTCCCAAGCCTTCCTCCCTGGTTTACGTCTCCAGATTTCAGAATACTCTGCCTCACATTCTGTGTTTTGAACTTAACCTTGCGAACTCTGAAGTCCTTAGTCTCCACATGCTGATAACTACTCATGAGATCATCACCTAATCCCTGTGAAGACTTTTGCCATTTATTCTGGAAGTTGGGCAGTGAGTTCTCTGAAGGCAAGCTGACCATGGCAGGATGTACTGTACTGGGGGCATTGGGATGATGACTCACAGGCCAGGACTGTGGCTGAGTACTTGATTTTACCTTCAGTGTGCTGGTTTGTTTGGCCACTGAAAGTGGGACACTGTCTTCAGGGCCCAGATTTTTTGCACTCCAAGTGGGATGTCCTAAGACCACATTGTCAGACATTGTCCCTGATGTATGCTTGGACATTTCTGGGCTGGTATTTCGTTTCATGATGCCTCTCCCAGTTCCTTGGATAGTCCTGTTCTGCTGTGGTTTTGCCTGGAAGCAGACAGCATTTGGCTGAACACTAAGGTATCTCTCCCCTTGATCTTGATAGGACCTTAATGCGTGAGTGGTTTGTTTGGCCACTGAAGGTCGGACACTGTCTTCAGGGCCCAGACTTTTTGCACTCCAGCTGGGATGTCCTGGGATCACACCATCAGACATTGTCCCTGGTGTATGCTTGGATATTTCTGGGCTGGTATTTTGTTTCATGATGCATCTCCCAGTTCCTTGGATAATCCTGTTCTGCAGGGGTTTTGCCTGCATGCAGACAGCATTTGGCTGAACACTAAGGTATCTTTCCCCTTGATCTAAGTGGGATCTTGTAGGCCCATGACTGGCAGCAGTTGGAGGGGCTCTTTGGGTCTCCTGAACCTCTGGAGGTGAGTGTTCAAACAGAGGATGCTGCAGGCTGGCTGATGATACAGTTTTTACCCTTGTTCCCCCAGGATCTTGGTGATGCATTTTTTCTAGGATTATGGCTGCCTTGGAATAATATTCAGCCTTGGAAACACAGGGTGATATTCTGTGTTTCTCAGAATGCTGGATGGTGTTTGATTCCTGCTTCATTTGAGTCTTTGGATCAAGGAAGGAAAGGCCCTCAGTTGTTTTCATAGAGGACAGCTTCTCGGTCCTCAGTGGACGGTTTCCAGGTTCCAGACCTTTCTCGGGGGTGCTACTTAAAGTGCAAGACAGGTCTTTGGCTCTAACACTGAGGTCCTTCTTGATGGTGTTAGGTATGCCATGCTTTGCTATGGCCTTCTTTAAGATCATCCCCAAGGGCACGTACCCCGCCATCTGGCTGCTCTTGTAGCTTCTGGAGTTGAGGATGGAGGGCTGGGCAGGCTGGCTGAGTTCAGGCAGGTTCTTGCAATAGCCATCATTGTTTGGCTGGAAATCTTCCTGAAGTGGTGGAAGTTTCCTAGATGGGCAGAATCTGACATGTTTTCCTTTTTGTTCTCCTTCACTAATTGCCTTCTCTTCGTCCTGTGGGCCCTCATGAGGGTGGATCATTTGATAATGCTCAGGAATGATGGAGGCTGACCTGATAGCTTTAATGGGCAGGGCACCCGTGGACAATTTATCAGTGGGTTGGCCAATGGCTGGTTGACATTTTTGGATATCACAGCCTGTAGTGTTTTCCAAATTAAGTTCATGTTGAACATTTCCATTTGGAAGAGATGGTTGTATCCCTATCTCGGTGTTAGGAGATGCTCTTCTACCAGCCCTACTCTGGGATGAAGATGGTCTTTGGTTTAGTATAGAGCTTGGGAGGTTTTTTTGTTCCTGACCTTTTGTCACACCTACCAAGTTTGGTGTCACAAGTTGGTAGGACAATGGCTGGTCCTGGCAAAGCTGTGGAGGCTCTTTAGCTAGAGGGAGAGCTTGGGCAACATCAACTGTATCACAGAACCTCACGGTTTTACGTATTAAGGGGGATTTCTTGAAGATGGAGGCAGTAGCCACAACTGACTCAGAGAACATGTATGATATACCCCATAAAAATTGGATAAATTTCCGCTCTATAAGGCCTTCTAAGACCTTGAGATAAGAAAACAGCTGAAAGATGGAAAGCTGATTCAATTTCTCCTTAGAGTACCAAAAGGAGCGGGGGGAGGAGTCCAGTAAAGGATTCTCAGTGGGACTTTCCGTAGGCATTCCAGATGCATTTCCAGATGCATTCTGGGTATCCTGTGCATTCTGCTGGCTGTTTCTTGAAATTTTTATATTAGTTTTCTTCCTGGCCTTTTTATATGTCCTTTTCACCACCTGCCAATTAGAAACAACACAAATGAGCTGGGGATCCCTTCTTCTCTCTGGTGGACAAGCTACCTGCTCCCTGTGCTCATGGATGACATGAAATCCACATTTCCCCCAGCTCTCTCTCTTCCATCCTTCACTCACTCATACTGTACATAAACGCATTTCCTTTTGGCCTGTTTGGAAAATAGCAGAAGCTACTGTCTAGGCCAAACTTACCACAACTGTGCTCAGTTAGTGTTCCTCAGACAGGATCCTGCCCAAGACTGAGCTCTATGGCTGCCTCTGGACTGTCAGGTGATAGCCACTACCTTAGAGCAAAGGGGACTCATGTCTCAGCAAAACACACACAAAAGCAAGTGCCTGAGCAGAGGGTAGATGGTCTTTCTCAGAGCTGGTCCCGTGTCCACACCAACTCCGAAATGCAGTCTGTGCATGGAACCACACGTCCTCCTTAGTGGCCTCTCTGCCACACTGTGCTTATAGTCTGAGAGCTTCAGGCAGACAGCTCAGGCTGCTCTCACCTCTGTGTCCTGCTTGCAGACTGATGTGCTGCTCCTCCTCCTGGAGATATCTGCTCACATGTCTACATAATAGTCTTTAGCTACCTTGTAGGTTCTTTTTTCCTCCACCCTTCCCCACCCCTTTTCTTCCATTCTATCAGTTCCCTAATACTAGATAGGAGAGAAAAAAAAGAATAGAGGGGAAAAAGGAGAGATGTTTTTGTTAGGCATTTCAGGCTGATTAGGGAGGCTGACTTCCTTTGGGGTACATTTGATCTTTACCATCAGGATATCTAATTTCCTCTTTCTTCTTTCTTCTTTGTACATTGACTGCTGACAGAAACATGCCCCTAAGATCGTGAGGCAAATCAATGTCAGCTGCTCTGACCAATCTGAAACAATCCCATATCCCACACCTGAGAGTAAAACAAAACATATTCTTATATTTCTGTGTTTTAAAAAGTGCCAAATTTTTTTAACTAGACCTGTCTTTCTAGGGAATGTGAAAGTAACAATCATGAAGAAAAGTCTGCCTCTCTCCATAATGTGTGAACCAAGGCATTCCTCACCTTTGGGAACTTCTTTTCCGTCCTAGGTGGTGGAGACTCAGGACACTCGATCAGGAATGGGATTAGTAGGTAATAGAGCCCCACTCCGCATATGATGGCAAAGGTCATGTCCAATATTGTGGACATGGAGCTGGGGATCTTCCACAAGTCAATAACGCTATTCATTAGAAGGAAAAAATTCTCCATCTTCTGAATCGCAGGGCAGCTCTCAGGCTACTGAGTCCTGGAGTACAGTATCTGACTTATCAGGAGGGCTCAAGTCACATCACACAGCTGAGGCCTCCTCATCACAAAGGGCTACTGGCAGGAGGGAGGGTGCCTCAGCCCTTCCCCAGCCTTCAACCCAGGAGCCCCACCCAGCTCCTGGCTTTCTCTATTCCTTCTCTCTAAATCCTGCTGCTGTGGCTATCAAAGACAAATCCCTGAACTCCAGAATTACTTTGCCTCCTGGAAATGTCTCTTTGAGTTCATCAGGACCTTAGTTTTTGACAAAGTAGGCTTCTCTGTAGAACTTGAATTGTTTCTTAGGGACTGCTGCTCTCAGGATGTCTTCTGACTACACACACATGTGTCTTCATCCTGAGATCATAGCTTATCTTTTTTTGCCAGTAAATTATTATTTTTTATGGTCAAACAACTTTATTTGCATAGTAAAGCAGTGATTAACATTCACATCTATTATGTCACATCATGCAAATATAAAGACATAATTACTAAAGAACAATATATATTCTCTTCATAATCCAAAATATCTGTTGCCCCTCAAAAAAACTGTCTTTAAAATTGAGTAGCTTATCAAAAATTAAAACTGCATTTTACTTAAAGTGGAGATTGGTTAGCACAGAGTTAGACTTCAAGAACTATCAATTTAGTACAGTTTGAGAAGTTGCAGGATATGGTTGAAGGACACATTCTAACATAGTGTGGTAGGCACAGGAAATATCAGATTTAAAGCTTTTAGGCATAATTCATACAATCTAAGTTGTCAGCAGAAAGATCTAGTTATTTATAGCTAAGCAAGTACTATAAGTTACTGCACCTATTGTTAACATGAATACTGATTATTTACATTTTGCATGCTGTCCCCTTCCCTACCAGCACCACAACCCACCCCACCCCATTCCCCTTCCTCTTTGCCTCTAAGAGTGTGTTCCCTCATCCACCCACCGACCAACCCATTCCCACCTCACACCTCTAACATGTGCCTTCTCTGGGGCATCAAGCCTCTACAAGACCAAGTGCATCCCCTCCAACTCAGGCCAGATAAGGCAGTTCTCTGCTATATATGTAGTAGAGCCATGGCAAACTGACCCATGTATGCTTTAATTTTTTTCCAGGCTGTACTTTTTTTTTTACTGGACATTTTCTTTATTTACATTTCAAATGTTATCCCCTTTCTCTGTTTCCCCCCAAAAGTCCCCTATCCCTTCCCCCTCCCGCTGCCTCTATGAGAATGCTCCCCCAACCACCCACCCACCCCCTTC
The DNA here is from genome assembly GCF_008632895.1 of Mastomys coucha. NCBI lineage: Eukaryota > Metazoa > Chordata > Mammalia > Rodentia > Muridae > Mastomys > Mastomys coucha. The sequence goes on along the minus strand of NW_022196896.1, from coordinate 57,072,094 downwards.
TACCTTCCCACCCTGGCATTCCCCTATGCTAGCGCATCTAGCCTTTACAGGACCAAGGGCCTCTCCTCCCATTGATGCCCAACAAGGCCATCCTCTGCTACATATGTAGCTGGAGCCATGGGTCCCTCCATGTGTACTCTTTGGTTGGTGGTTTAGTCCCTGGGAGCTCCAGGGGTGCTGGTTGGTTGATATTGTTGTTCCTCCTATGGGGCTACAAACCTCTTCAGCCCCTTCAGTCCCTTCTCCAAGTCCTCCATTGGAAACTCCCAGCTCAGTCTAATGGTTTTCTTTGAGCATTTACCTCTATACTTGTCAGACTCTGGCAGAGACTCTCAGAAGACAGATATTTAGTTGGTGGCTTAGGCACTGGGAGCTCTGAGTTGAACTGTTCTTCCTATGGGATCTCAATTTCCTTTAGCTCCTTCAGTCCCTCCAGTAAGTCTTCCATTGTGGTCCACAGGTTCAGTCTTGTGATTGGCTGTGAATATCTGCATAAATCTTAGTTAAGTGCTTGCAGAGTCTCTCAGAGGACAGCCATGCCAGGCTCCTATCTACATGCATATCTTGGCATCAGCAATAGTATCCTTGTTTAGTGTCGGTGCAGGAGATAGATTCCAAGGTGGGGGTGGTCTCTGGATGGCCTTTCCTTTAGCCTCTGTTTCATTTTTGTCCCTGCATTTCCTTTAACCGGAACAATTCTGGGTTAAATTTTTTGAGATGGGGGGATAGCCTATACCTCAACTACGGGGGCCATATATTTTTATTGGATGTGGTCTGTTCAGGGTCTATCTCCTCATTGTTGAGCAGTTTGGCTAATGCCATCCCCATTTGTTCCTGGGAGCCTCTCACATTCCTGGTGCCAGGAACTTTCTAGTTGTTCCTCCCATCCCTCACCCTACACTGATGCAGATTTCTATTCATTTTCCTGGCTCTCTGGTCCTCTATCTTTTCTCCCCAATCCCAAACCTGATCCTGCCCCATTTTTCCTTCCCTCTCTCCTTTCCTACCCAGTTCCTTCCCTCCTACACCTCTCATAATTATTTTATTCCCACTTCTAAGTGGGATTGAAGCATCCACACTGTAGCCTTCCTTTTTGTTATGCTTTCTATGGTCTTTGATTTGTTTTATGGATATCCTGAGCAGTTTTGGCTAAGATTCACTTTTCAATGAGTACATACGATGTATGTCCTTTTTGGTCTGAGTTACCTCATTCAGGATGATATATTATAGTTCCATTCATTAGCCTGCAAATTCATGATGTCCTCATTTTTAATACCTGAATAGTATTCCATTGTGCAAATGTACCCTATTTTCTGTATCTATTCTTTGGTTGAGGGACATCTGCGTTGTTTCCAGCTTCTGCCTATCATACATAAGTCTGTTATAAACATAGTGGAACATGTGTCCTTATATATGGTGGAGCATCTTTTAGGTACATGCCCAGGAATGGTATAGATGGATATTCGCATGGAACTATTTCCAATTTTCTGATGAACTGCTAGATTGATTTCCAAAGTGCTTGTACCACCTTGTAATCTCACTAGCAATGGAGGAGTGTTCCTCTTTCACCAAATCCTTGCCAGCATCTGAGGTCCCTGTAATTTCTGATTTTAGCCATGCTGTCTGGTGTAATGTAGAATCTCAGGGTCTTTATTTTTTTTAGATATTTTCTTTATTTACATGTCAAATAATATCTCCTCTCCCGGGTTTCCCTCTGAAAAATAAAAAAGAAAAAGAAAGGAAAAACAAAACAAAACAAAACAAAAACAAAGCCCTGTTCCCTCCTCCCTCCCCCTGCTCACCAACCCATCCTCTCCTACTTCTTGGCTCTGGCATTCCCCTACACTGGGGCATAGAACCTTCACAGGACCAAGGGCCTCAGGGTCTTTCTAATTTGCATTTTTCTGATGACTAAGGTATAATGAAGTTAAACATTTCTTTGTTTTTATTGGATGTTTTCTTTATTTACATTTCAAATGGTATTTCTTTCCTGTTTTCCCTCCCTCCTGGAAATACCCTATAACATTCTCCCTCCCCCTGCTTCTATGAGGGTGTTCCTCTACCCACCCACCCACTCTTGCCTCCCCAGCCTCAATTCCCCTACACTGGGATATCTATTGAGCCTTAATTGGACCAAGGACCTCTCCTCCCATTGATGTATGACAAGGCCATCCTCAGCTACATATGAAGCTGGAGCCATGTGGACTACTTTATTGATGGTTTAGTCCCTGGCAGTTCTGGGGGATCTGGTTGGTTGATATTGTTGTTCTTCTTATGTGGTTGCAAACCTCTTCAACTCCTTCAGTCCTTTCT
>NW_022196896.1:57046543-57069770 GCF_008632895.1 Mastomys coucha | reverse complement strand
TTCTCTGCTCAATGCTTTATCTCCATATTTGCTCCTGTGAGTATTTTGTTCTTCTTCTTAGAAGAACTGAAGCACCCACACTTTGGTCTTCCTTTTTATTGAACTTCATGTGGTCTGTGAATAGTATCCTGGTTATTTGGAGCTTTTGAGCTAATTTCCACTTATCAGTGGGGGCGTACCATGTGTGTTCTTTTATAATTGAGATACCTCACTCAGGATGATATTTAATTTAATAAAATCAGAAATGAAAAGGGAGACTTAACAGAAACCATGGAAATTCAAAAACAAAATCATCAGATCCTACTACAAAAGTTTATACTCAACTAAATTTTTCTATGAAGAATTGAGTTAGAAATTTGATGGGGATTGCATTGAATCTGTAGATTGCTTTTGGTAAGATGGCCATTTTTATTATGATAGTCCTATTGGTCGATGAGCATGGGAAATCTTTCGATCTTCTGAGGTCTTCTTTGATTTCTTTCTTCAGGGACTTGAAGTTGTTGTCAAATAGATCAGTAAGATTAACATAGTGAAAAAGGCCATCCAGACACTGTCAGGTATGGTCTCCCTCTAGTGGTATGAGCCTCAAATTAGACCAGTCACTGGTTGACCACTCTCACAATTCTGCTGCCCCTTTGCCCCAGAATATCTTACAAGCAAGGATAGGTTGTAGTTTGAAAGCTTTGTGGCTGAATTGGTGTTTGAGTCCCACTATTGGAAGCCATGCCTGATAGAGAAGACAGCCTGTTCAGGCACCATGCACTATTATTAGTTGTCCTTTCTATGATCACCCTGGTAGATTCCTAAGACAACGAATCTAAAGCTGGATAGCCCAAATACCTAGGATGGGGGCTAAGGGGAGTGTCAATAAAATGGTTCCCAATGATATTCTGCTACACTCATAAATCATTGCCTAGACTGGTTAACATCATAGAGGCCTCTAAGAAGTCTTGGGTTTCCTGGACCAGCCTTGAAATGAGGGTTTGTACTAGTCTTATTGTATCTATGTTTGTATTGTTTGACTAATATCCCTTGGAGGCCTGCTCTTATCTTAAGGGAAAAAAGGATGAGTGGATTTGAAGAAGAGAGGAGGTGGGTACTATGAGAAGTGGAAGAGGGGCAACTGTGTCATGATAAATTGAAAAAATACTTAAAAATATAATAAAAAATCATGCAAACTTTACTGTGGACGGTTTCATATTGACTATGAAAAGTAAGTCAGCAAGTAATAGGGAGAGTTGTAAAATGGGAGGTACCATAGAAAAATGTCCTGACATATTTTGGAGAGCAGAGGAGGTAACAGTATGGTTTCAATTGCATATCCAAAGATAAATGAGAAGGATGCTTATTGTAGTGCTTAATATTCTTCAGTGAAAGGCAAAACTAAGAGAGAGTTGGGATGGCAAAAAAAAAAAAAAGAAAAAAAAATGGAGTAAGGAAGGAAAATGATGAGAGAAAAAGAGAAGATACCCAAAGCCTAGATAATAGTAGTCCAATGAGCACCAAGCTGTTTAGATTTTATATCAAAGACAATATAGAAACAAATATTAAAAGAATTATAGAAAGTGAAAAAAAAACAGTTTTAATTTGGAATCGTCGTGCATCATTATCTCTACTTAAAATATCCATACCACAATTGGATAACAGAGAACCATGTAAAATAATCCAAGTGATGAACTGCAGAGAGCAGGGAAGATGGAGGAGGGAGAAGAGAGGGTATTCCTGGAATCACAGGGTTTCCCAGGGAAAGCAGGGATGGGTTGAGGTGCCAAAAGCTGTGATTCTGGGGCAAAAGTAATATACCTTTTAGTAAAAAATTCTCTTTCCTTATGTCTCTGCTATTATAAGGCAAGAGGTCTCTGACTTCAGACCATTACCTTCTAAATCCCTGAACAGCAGGGGATTAAGGAAAACAGGCTCAATTGTGAGGGCTCCTTTCTTTCTGGCTCAAAAGGCCCTCATTGGCCAGGCCAGAGGCTTGTGACTGCTTGCAAGCTAAATCTTCACATAAACTTTTCTCTACTGATTATATTTGTGATTATTTGATTTTCAGTTATTTTCTGCCTCCAATAGAAACTTAATATAAATTAGAAATTATAATATTTAAGCAAAAGACCTAGAAGATAAAGGAAAAAGAATCAGACAAAGTATTGTAAGAGAAAACAAAACCAAAATAAAAACCTCAAAAAATTCTATTAAGTTGATTTTGTTTTTGCTATCTACTTCTGGTCTTGGGGTCTGCCCTTAAATGTAGTTTGTATACCCATCCACACAACCTTCAAGAGAAGTAATTGTTCATTGTGAGCAGTTATCAATTGGAATTTGATTGGGGGTCAAAAAATGAGGGCTATATATACTTCTGTCCCATCTCTGTGACCACTTCTGGCTTAGACCTGTCCAGGCATTGTGAATATTGCCACAATCTTTGGGAGCTCATATGTGTATCAGTCCCAGCGTGGTTAGAAATTCTTGTTTCTTTACCGTTCTCCACCCTCATTCATTGGTTCTTTCTATCTTTTCTTCAGATTTCTTTGAATTCTGAGTGAATGGACACACTCCATTTAAGAATGAGTTTTCCAAGGTTGTTTTTCTTTTTGAAGCAGTGTCTCATGATACAGCCTGGGCTGGCCTGAAACTTTCTATGTAGACTAGGATGTTCCTGAAGTCACTGGTATCTGCCTGCCTCTGACTCCCAAGTACTGAGATAAAAGGTGTGTGTTAATAATGCCCGGCCTATAGAATTTAATAAATATACATCTAAAGGTGTTTTATATATTCTTTGACATAAACATTTACTTTATACAACATATCATAAGTAAATAGAAAATGATAAATATGTATGTTTACATTTGCTGATATTCTTATCCCTGAAAATCTGTGAGGAAATCTTAAATTCCCTTATTGGGGTAGAAAGAGGCTTGAAGAAAACTTAAAGGGTCAGAGTGACCAGTGATGATCATCTATGGACATTGAACAGAATAGACATTATATTAGCAACTAATATAAAATTTTCTTATTCTAAGACTTAGCTAATATTTCTATCCAAGGTACATAGAGACCTTATCACAGATGGGAAAGTTTTGTTCTTTTACAAACTCTACTATAAAGAGATTCTGAAATCTTTAAATTATAGGCTGGAACCTCATCTTGTGTTATCCAGACAACTTGAACACTCAGGAAAGTGCTTCATCTTACCGTCAGAACATCGTTTTGATTTCATCAGATACCTCCTTGATAAATGATAGTTCAGCAAGGAATACCTGTGTATGAATAAAAGGACCATTGTGAGCACCCTGCTACTTGGTGTGAGTTGTCAAAATTGGAAATTTCCTTGACAAGTAAGAGTTCTTCCTGTCTCCATGAGCAATAACAGGCCTAGGCATTGCTGAAAGTTGTTTTATTAGGACGAACAACAATATGAACTAACTAGTACCCTCAGAGCTCCCAGGGACTAAACCTTGAACCAAGGAGTACACATGGTGGGATTGATGGCTCTGGCAGCATGTGTATAGTAGAGGATGGCCAAATCTGAGGACTAGCTTTCATGATACCAAAAGGTGCCACACACACTTCCAAAACAGTTAACCAACCAACAGCCCGACCAACTGTGAACTATGAACTATAAAAATTACCAGCCTGGCACAAAAATGGTAAAGGTATAGTAGTAGTATCATACTTGTTGAAAACATACTATTTTCTAAATAACTTCAGACATTCACAACAGGAGAAAAATCATGTCTAGTGTTGGAAACCAAGCCTAGTGCCATGCACTAGTGAAGTAATGGATTTTGGAAGAGAACATACAAGTGCCACTTCTCAAGCCAGCATAATGTCTAGGTACACTGTAAACATTTTTCTTTATGGCCATGGATATCTTCATGCCTCATCAAGAAAACTTTTCTTTTCAGCAGAAGCAAAACATTACAGAAAACTACAGTGCAGAATTCTTAGATTTCAGACACAATGGATACATCTAGACAACAATTGCTATACCTAAGGTCGAGGGACTGTTTTGGGAAAGAGAAATATGAAAATATTATTAATAGCTAGAAAATTTGAGAATTTGTTGTGAGACTGGCTCTCCTACTAATGTTAGAGCTCCTACCATAAATTCTCAATAACATGATTGCCTAAATATGTGCTGAAGAAGGATGACAATAAGACACAAGTAAATTGTACCATGAAAAGCTCAGGAGGTCTCAACCCTACACCAAGGACAACTAAGCAATTCTCAGACTTGCAGAAATATTATTCTCTGGGTAAGAACAAAGAACATGCAAAGAATTAACATTGAGAGAGAATAGATTATATTTTAAAGTATGTATATGTACATATATGGATGTAAGAACAATTAATAAAAAGAGAATTATAGAGAGCACAATCAAGAGTTCCTTGGTCCTGTGAAGGCTCTGTGACCCAGTGTAGGGGAATGTCAGGGCCAGTAAGTGGGAGAGAGGGTGGGGTGGCAAGCATGGAGAGGGGGGAGGCAACAGAGTTTTGTTCTTCTTGTTTTTGTTTGTTTGTTTGTTTGTTTCTGGGAGGGGAAACTTGGAAAAGAAAAATCCTAAGACATGTAAATAAAGAAAATATCTAATAAAAATAAATAAATAAAAAAAGTAGACTCACTTATTCTAGACTCCTTTCCTTATAACTAAATGTGATTTTTTTAAAAAATAAATAGAAATAAATAAAAATAAAAAAAGGAGAAAAGACAAGGGGAAAATACTATATTTACATTAAAATCTTCAGACATAAACAGTACAAGCTACAACATCTGAATTAAATAGTCACTTCTGAAAATAAGGCAAATTAAGAGACACTCTACAGAATATCTGTTCTGTACAATAAGAAATATGTTAATATCATAGAAAGACAGTTTGTAGATTGAAAGACTTATAAAATGGCAACAGAACATATCCAGTTCTTGTAAAGGCTCCCCTGGCCAACTCTTCGAACATTGGAACATTTCATAAACTTGAAATTATCTAAAATACAAATACAAAATAACTGCATTCTAAACCGGTGCAAAGAAGATGAATTTACAGAGCATAATAATATTAAAAAATAAGAAAGCTTAGAAATACAGTTTTAGACAGATTAAATCTCTTATAAAATGTGACAGACTCAGTACTAAGAAATCAGTTTAGTTCAATGTGATACACAGAGCCAGTTCCAACACAGTAGAAATTAAAGTCAGCCAGGATTTATTTATAATTCTCTAAGTTGATTTTTGATTTCATTGCAAAGAATAAAAGATGTAGAAATTCAAATATTTAACAAAAAATAAAAGTGTAAAAATATAAATTTCATGATGTCATTTTAGGACTCTGAGGCCTTGGCAAAGAAGAGAACAATAAATAAATGGAAGGGGCTAGAAAATCTTCAAGTCAACCTTTACATGCATACCAGTTTGGCACTATTTATTTCTCAATGCAAATTAATCCTGGGAAGTCATTTTATTTCTGTCATTAATGGGACAGAAGAGTTGTCCTTTAAGAGTTTCATAAGGTTCATTTACTTAGTATCAGGCAGAACTCATTCTTTTTCCAACTGTTTTCTTTCAGTTAGCACATGAATTTTAGGTTGATCTGTGTCCTTTGGTGAATAGGTAGCATTTATAGCAGTGAGCAATAATTCATAGAGCTGTATTATTATAGGCCATTTATCCATTCACCTACTCAAGGAAAAATGTTTTGTTACCAAGCAACACACACACACACACACACACACATATATATGAATACATACATACATGCATACATAATCTATTATATAGATATAGGTAAGATAGATAGATAGCAGACAGACAGACAGATAGATGATAGGTACATAGAAAGATAGATACATAGATAGATAGATAGACCACAAGTTTAATTGAGATTTTAAATGAAATAGCTTATATTCTTAGTGTTATATTCTAAGTCATAAATGTCAGTAGCCACCAACGGTCAGTGGCAAAGTAATATATCTACTGTCATACAAACTATGGAGAAAACTGCATGATTGATGTTGTGGTAGACACTTGTATGCATTGATCCAATCCAACCTATAGACTATGGGAAACAAGAGAATCCACAATGTCATCTGTGGATTTATTGATGTGCATAATTAATATATGATGAAGAAATGTCTTTTGTCACAAGTGATAGTTATTTCCTTAATAAAATTTCCATAATTTTGATATTTATATTTTTAATTGACAATTTTGATTCTAGAGATGTTTATGCTAGGTCAGTTTTAAAATTAGTTAAAATTTTCGTGAGCCCTTCTCTCCCCCCCCCCCCACACACACACTTCTTTGCCTCTACTCTCTCCTCTGGGTCTCAAATAAGCTTCCTTTAAAAAAAATCATATTGGTGTTCTTCCTAAGGGGCTGCAAACCCGTCACCTCCTTGGGTCCTTTCTCTAGCTCCTTCATTGGGGACCCACTGCTCAGTCCAATGAACGACTGTGAGCCTCCACTTCTATATTAACCAAGCACTGTCAGAGCCTCTCAGAAGACAGCTATATCAGTCTCCTACCAGCCAGCACTTGCTGGCATCCACAATAGTGTCTGGAAGAGTACACATGGTGTGACTAATCACTCCAGCAGCATATGTATAGCAGATATAGATATAGTTGAGGTCATCAAGGGCAGTAGAGGCCCTTGGCTCTGTGAAGGTTCTATGCCCCAGGTAGGGGAATGCTAGGGTCAGGAAATGGGAGAGGGTGGGTTGGTGAGCAGGGGGAGGGGGTAGGGAACAGGGTTTTTTTACTTGTTTGTTTGTTTTAAATTAATTTTATTGTTGTATTTTTTCGGAGGGGAAACTGGGAAAGGAGATATCATATGACATGTAAATAAAGAAAATATCTAATAAAAAACAATTAAAAAAGAAAAAAAAGGGAAGGAAAGCAAAAACACATTCCTGGGAAACAAAACAGAACCAACACCACAACAAAAAAAAACTGAATTATAGAATTAAAACCAGCTGCAGGTAGGTTTTTAAGACATCCTCTCAAGAAATAGTATCTTTTCGTTTCTGGACTAGGAGTGCTTCCTCCAAGTACCAAAGGTCACTTAACAAAAATCCCAATACAAGACGTAAAAGTTCTCTTTTGAGTTGTTGGCTAGTCCTGTAATAACATAAAAGTGGTTTCTATTGGTCTTGACAGTCATCTAGAGGTGAAAGACAAGTCCCTAATGCTGAAGACACCACACATGTGATGACAAGGCCCATGGACCAAAATGACTTGATGTCTTTTTCCTGAGGACTACATTTTATAGGACACCATGAGAGCTTCCAAAGGAGCAGGGAAACCTGCCATCCTACACGTGACTCCTATGATCCAAATTAATGACCAGCATGACCCAATTACCCTAAGGATGAATTGGTGGAATGTATACCTTGGCAGTAGACTTAAGACCTGTTCTACAAGAGGGATACCATGCCTTGTACTGGAAACCTACAAATAGCTAACTACTCAACGCTGGTGAAGTTGTGGTTGTTGAGGGAGAATTTATAACACCTAATTTACCGAACAAGTATATTTCCTAATGGAAATATTTATTATTCCTAATATAAATATATAAAACTTTATATGGACTCAACAGGTTATATTTAAGAATATATATGTTATATATGTACACACACACACACACACACACACACACACATATATATATATATATATATATATATATAGAGAGAGAGAGAGAGAGAGAGAGAGAAAGAGAGAGAGAGAGAGTAACAAAACTAAGCCATGCATTAGAAAGACATTGTTGAAGATATTATGGAAGGTTTTTGAAGGGAGGAAAACTAAAATAAATGTAATTAAATATCTCAGAAATAAGCAATTAAAAAAGAACTAATGAGATATTAAAATGTTATATATGTAATATGATTATATAGGGCATTTAAAGTTATTTCTGAGGAAATTCAGAATTTTACTTTAAAATATTTTATGGTTAAGATAACAAGCACATTTAAATAAACATTAACTCTATTTCAATATCTCTACTTATTACTGATTAAAATAAAATTGATAAAATTAGTATTTTAATACATTAACAAATTAAAAGATATTATGAAATCTTAAAAGTTAGTTCAGCCAACTTAGAGAAAAAGATAGAGAGGAAGACTATATGTTGATCAAACTTTTTTACAACATGATGATGAGCTATGTGTTTCTTGTACTATACTTTTAAAGTGTGGTGCAAAAACATTGGTCCAAGTTCACAGTTTTTAAATTCTTATCGCATCAGTACACATATCAGTTAGGAATCAATAACATATGAACCACTTTAAGTTGTGACTAATTTTGCCAATATAATTTTTTCATATTTCTGAATTAGTTCCTGTTAAATCATTACAATCTACTAAAACTTGTTTTCCATTTAGAAGAAATGAAGCCAACTCTTTCTGTAATTCACAATTTTTCTTCTTTAGGTTTGATATTTTATTTTTATTTTGGGGGACATGGGGCTCTCTCTGGAGAGCTCTAGAGAGCCTGAAGCTCATTAGGCATACCATGATGGTCTTGAACTTACAGAGATCTGCCCACTTTTGTTCTTACACTCTGGGAAAGAGTTTTGCTTCTGCACAGGAGTCAAGTATGCCTGGAAAAATATTGAAGGAACTGGATCAGAGTAAAGACAGAGAAGAAAGTAAGGAATTAGACAATGAAGGGAAGGAGGAAGAGAGGGAAGGAGAAATAAAGAAAGAAGAGAAGAAAGAAGGAAAGAGTACCATATTCACAAGAAAATAGCATACCTGCAGATATATGCATATATATTTCTTTATTTAAAATATATAATCATGAGTACTTGTATGTAACCACATACACGCATGCATATACACACTCTCATATCAAGACATTTTAAGAACCAAGTTGGAATTGAAGACTGGAAGGTCTGCTTGTATGTTTCCTGAGATATTAATTGGTTGTCCTTGGGGACCTCAGAAAAGCACAGAATTATACAAAGATTAAAGTGAAGAGCAACCTCCAGCATAGGCTTGTTTCATTCTTCAGTTACTTTTCTCTGGTATATAAGCCTTGTTCATATTTCATTCATTAAACTTTGCAAGAAATAATCAGGATGTCCTCATTCTGAATAACTGAGTAGTATTCCATTGTGTAAATGGAATGATTTCCAGAGTGGTTTACCAGTTTGGAATCCCACCAGCAATGGAGAAATGTTCTTCTCTCTCCACATTCTCACCAACATGTGCTGTCACCTGAGGTTTTGATCTTAGCCATTCTGATTGGTATAAATTGGAACCTCAGGGTCATTTTGTTATGCATTTTTCTGATCACTAAGGACTTTAAACATTTAGGTGCTTCTCAACCACTCGAAATTCCTCTGTTGTGAATTGCAGGCAAATGGATGGAACTAGAAAATATCTTCCTGTGTGAGGTAACTCAGACCCAAAAGGACATGCATGGTATGTACTCACTAATAAGTTGATATTAACTAAAACAAACAAAAAAGTACAGAGTACCCAAGATACAGCCCACAGAACTCAAAAAGTTCAACAAGCTGAAGTGCCCAAGTGAGGACGACTCAGTCCCACTTTGGAAGGAGAAGAAGGAAATCACAACTAGGGAGAGGGAAGGATGTGAGAAGGAAAGTGGGCTGGGGTGGAGGGAAGAGGGGAACCTGATCTGGCATTGGGTGAGGGAAAAGGACTGAAGCTCCGACGGCCAACAGAAAGACTGGAAAAAGGCGGCGACCTTGCGAGGTAGGAGGTTGGGGGGACCCTCCAAAATGCACCACAGACATGAGAGTTGAGAGACTCTCAGGTCTCAAAAGGGAGGGATCTTAGATGATATAACTGACAGTAGTAAGAGGGAACTTATAGAGCCCACCTCCAGCAGGAAGACAGGGCATAAAATGAGGGACAGGGTTAACATCCCACAGTCAAAAACTCTGATTCATAATTGTTCCTGTCTGAATGAGTTGCAGAGATAGAAATGGAGAGGAGCCTGAGGAAAACAAGGTCCAGCAAGAGGCCAAAAGTGGGATCCAGCACAAGGGGCGGTCCCAAGACAGGACACTATTACTGAGCCTATGGAGCACTCACAAAACAGGACCTATCATAATTGTCCTCCAAAAGACCCAACAGGCAGCCAAAAGAGTAAGATGCAGATAATTGCATGGAACCAATGGACAGAAGCTGCTGAGCACTGTGGTTGAATTAGGGAAAAGCTGAAAGAAGTTGAGGAAGAGGGTGACCCTGTAGCAGGATCAGCAGTCTTAACCTGGACCTCTGAGACCTCTCAAATACTGGACCACCAATCAGGCAGCATATACCAGCTGATATGAGGCCCCCAACACACATACAGCAGAGAACTTCCAGTCTGGGTTCAGTCAGAGAAGATGAACCTAACCCTCAAGGGACTGGAGGCCCAGGGAGTTTGGAGGTCTGGTGGGGTGGGGACATCCTTTTGGAGACGGGGTTGGGGAGGAGGTATGGGATGTGGAGCAGTCAGAAGGTGGGGGGTGGGGTGGGGGGGACTAAAATTTGGAGTGTAATATATATATATATATATATATATTTAAAAGATTGAATAAAAACAATAAAATAAAAATAAAAGTAAAAAAAGAGAAATGATTAGGAGTAAAAAGTAGTAAAGCTCAAAAAAAAAAAAAGATGCTTGGTGGCTCGCATCTTTGCTACCAATGAAAGAGACTTGAGATTGTAAATGAATCTGTAAGGCAGGTGTGGGACAGTGGGCAGTTCTGACAGCCAGAGTCCAGTAGAGCAGGCACCTCGCAAACCCGGAGACCCACTGAGCAAAGTATATTTGTTCACAAGGGACGGTAGGAGTTCGGTGATAAGTTCTTGAGACCAATGGCTCAGATTTCAGCCCAGACCCCTCACAGCTGCCCCTACAGGAAATGTGTGCTCTATCAGGCAGACACTGCCTCAAACTCCCAGCATTCTAGCTGGACCTTACATACAGTCATCTGACCACAAACCGGTCATGCCACGCCCCATACAATAAAAGGGGTGGTTTGCCCCCTCCGCACTCTCTTGCTCTCCTTGTCTTACTTCCTCTCACTCTCTTGTTCTCTTACTCTCCTACTCTTACCTCCTCTCACGCTCTTACTTTTCACTCTCTTGTTCTCTTGCTCTCTTGTTCTCTCCCCCTCACTCTCTTACTTCCTCTTCCTCTTGCTCTCTTGTTCTCTTACTTCTCTCCCATCTCACTCCTAGTTCCCCTCACTCACTTGTTCTCTTACTTCCTCTATCTCACTCTTCTTCTCTCTCCCTTGCTCTCTCTCTTCTTTCTCTTTGTTCTCTTCTCTGCCTTTCTCCCTCTCCTTCCTTTCTCTCTCTCTCTTTCCTCTGCTTTCCTTCTCTCTACTTAACTAGCATATTTCTCCTTCCTACAATAAAATAAGTCATTCATACATTGCCTCCTTTTTAACTAATGTGCGGTGCAGCAAACAAGCCAGCCCCAGGGGAGAGAAAGAAACCCAGGCCTCAGGAGCAGGCCCAGTGCCTCCAAGGGAGAGAGCGAGCCACAGGCAGGCCACAAGCCTAGGCCCCTGCCTTTGGAACAACAGGCAGGTGTTCAGAACATGACAAGAAGGAGATAGGTGATTTGGAGATTTCTTAATTCCCATACAGAGTCAGCTGAGTGATTTCTTCATTTGCCCAGTACCTGGGCTTACCGTTCCTGCTCTAAGTTTTAGTCTCTGCTGATGGCAACATTAAATATTACATGTTTTAATTTGCTTGAACACAGAGGTTGGAAATGGGTCTCAGTATGAACTGCAAACTGCCTAAGAATTTATGGTCCTTCTACATTCAACTTATGACTGCTGGAAGTTACTAGGATGAGATTCTCTACCTGCTTCAAATTCCTAATTATTGATAAATTAGCCGGTTCTTACCATTGTTTTTTGATCTTGAAAGCTATGATAGGAAACCGTTCCTAGTGTAGCCAACCCACAGAAGTTTAAAATTGAAGAACAGCTTGTAAAATGTTGATAGGCTACCAAGAGCTTGTGTATGCAGTAGAAGTCTTGCGTCACAGCCTGAATAATTTGATTTACTACAACATTACAAAGGAAGGATATTTAATGAACTGGCTAGCTTCCAAAACCAAAATAAATATTCTATAGGAATGAAGTAATTTGAAATAAAACATTAAATATTAATACCTAAATATGATTAGTTCAAAGAGCAATGTTTGTTAAAAGCACTCTTTTGTACACTGGGAAAAACACAAAACTTAGTATCTGAGACCGTAGTATGATATTCATTGGTGATATAAATTTAAGAGTGCCCTTTGTCACCATCTATCTGATCAGACACTTCTAAAAATCTGTCAGGAGATGTAGCTAGCCACAATGGTAAACTCAATATCTTAATGACAATGTTTTAAATTTTGATCAAATTCCAAATTTATTCTTCCATTACTGAGACTCCTTTGAACAGGAATGGAGTGAGGCATCATTTCACCTTTCAGCCTGCCACGTGCTAATATATTTTACTACACCTTTCTGAAAATATATTTTATCTTTTCGGCATATAAGTACATACTTATTCCTCTCTTTCCTCCCCCAAAGGCCCTTGTGTGTCTTCAATATTTTAATCATAATCTGTTTTCCTTTCATTGTAGTTATATATACATAAATAATTACAATACTCAGTTAAGATAATGTCACTTATTTGTTTATGCTTTTAAAGCTGACCATTTTGACATTACATTACCAATTATGGAACTCTTCCCTAGGAAAGACTGGTTTCTCCAGCTCTCGACAGACTTAGTTGCCTGCAGTTCTTTGTGTTGGATAGAGGACTCCTGAGCTTTTCCCTGCTGCAAATTAGTATATCTATTCATATCACTTTGTTCACATAATGTCAAGGCAGTCATAATCAGTCATACTCAGACTTTGTGAGTGTTGCTCCTGAAAATTCCAGGACACACAATCACATAGCAAACTCCCTATTGTTTGAGTCTTACAGTCTTTCCACTACATCTTCTGCAATGATTCTTGAGCCTCATGTATACAAGTTGTGTTGTAGATAAATCAGGTGGGAATGACACCTACAACTCTGCATTTTGATTGGGAAACATTTTCTCTAATGGTTTCTGTCTATTCCATAGCAAAGTTTCCTTAATGAGTAGTGAGAAGTAAGCTTATCTGAAGACATGAGGACAAATATTTAAAGTGTTGCCTAGGGATTGTGGTGGTTCAGTAAAGTGGTTGTTATAGGTATATTTCAAGATCCACAACTTAAACTATCCAAGATAGTTGGCTAGGTAAGAGTGTAAATATACAGATATTATATAGTCTGATTTCAGAAAAATCTAAGACCAAATAATATTTCTACACAATAAAACTGTTGGAAATAGTTGTTAAAAAAAATGGTCTACATTACTGCTTTATTCTAAATAAAGAACTAAAGAAAGATTTTCATTTCATTCCTTAAGTTGGTAAGTAAATCCATCTGTTAGAGCAGACAATAGATACCTAAATTAGCTGAAAATTGAAGAATCTAAGTAGACCTAGGTTTGGAAGGCATCTGTGGCTACAAGTTCTTAGAAAATTCATAAAAGACTCCATGGAATAGGATGATAACCCTTAGTTGGCAGTCTAGAAATGTGGGGAAATGGGAAAATATTAAGAATCATTTCTAGTTTCTTAGCAAGAATATTAGCACAATTGTCTGTTTTAGATTACTAGTCAGTATGCTACAAAGAACAATGTGTTTACACTTAGAATCATGAAAGTAGGAGGCTGGGAGACCAAAATGCCTCCGATATGGGTAAAGGAAGGAGAGCAATCAATGAGTTCAGGACACATAATCACATAGCAAACTCCTGATTCCAGGGCCATTACATAAGGTGACTTACAGTGTAGTTATGTATTTAGCACTGGTGAGTGGGTAGGGTCCATGTTGACAAATATTATATTTTAAGCATACTGATATTTTTAAATGGATTAATTATCAAAATAGAGATATATTATATGAGGAAGTTGTGTATGTTCTCACAGAGTTTAACTGGATGTTAATAAATTCCACATTTACTAAAATTGTTTTCTCTGCATGATTTATGCATGTGTGAAAATGTCACATTACAAGTCAGTATTTGTTACAATTTATATTGTTAAGTAGTATAATAAAAATAAACTTTTTGTTTTACAGATTAACTAAAGGGTTACAAGGTTGCCAGTGGTCTCTCAAACATCATGCTTATATTTTCCTGCCCTAATTTTCTCTATCATTGCTGAATAGCCAATATTGACAAACTCATTGACAAATGTTCATATGTTACTATCTCCATAAATTTACATATTTCTTTTTTCTTTTCTACATTTTCATTTTACATCCAGTCAGACTCCCTACCTATATTCCTCCCGGTTGTAATAATTTCTTGGTTTCCACATTTGGAAAATTTGGAAACTTGAAGAATTACTAATTAGATGTTTTAATGAAAATTCTTCAATATAGATTCTCAAATAGTTTTCTCATCCCCACAGAGAGTTCCCTTCATTAGAAGAATAAATATAGGAGCAAAGGGATGTTCTTACCATATCTCCACAAGGACATTTTCTGTGAGCTGAGAACTAGCTTGGTAATTTGACAGACAGATAGTAAGGGCTGAGTTACTAATGATAATATTATGGGAGTACTTAACTAAAGTATTATTTATTTTCTGAATTTGTTATTTGTTATATTTACCATGATTGTATTTTTTAAAACAAAATCACTTTGAATACACTATACATGGCAAAAGCAGTAGGTGGCAATAATATTACTGCATATCTTGATGGGTAACATTTGTATAAGTCATCTACAATTTAACAGAAATTATTCCAGATGTTTCTAATTATAGGCCTATAATATGCTCCATTATATTTCCTAAATTAGGTTTAATTTTCATCGTATCAAAATCAACAAGATACTTTAGTAAGTAAAACCCATAGACCAAGTGCTGGAGAACCATCTCTGCAGTAAAGGGCTCTTGTTGCACTTGCAGAGGACCCAGGCTCTGTTTCCAGCATCCATATCCACTTGTTATTATTGCTTCAGAGTAGGCAATGCTCTCCCCTGGTTTCTTTGGAGTAGAGTCACATATGACATTCATGTGCACAAAAAAAATGATAATATATTTTTAAAAAAATATATGCATTTACAAGTAAGGTTTTCTGATTCAAATTCTAAGATCTTATTAAAAGTATTCTTGTCTTCAATTTATCTATGTTGGGCAAAAAGGCTTCAGCTTATCTATATATGTGGGGTGTTTCCTTGAGTTATTCTTTTTATAATTCTTTAGGAATACATATCCATGGTTCTATATGGAGGCCTAGGGGATACTATGAGTCTCTGACTCCTCTTTGTGCCTCTCAGTAGTGTGGTGCTAAGTTATTCCTTGTGATGATATCACTTCTATCTGGTTTTTCTCAGGTAGAGCTTTAATTTTTTTTTCTTCCTGGATTTTGTATTTTTCCAGTCAATTCAGTGACAATAAATACAAAAGCAGAACCGTGTGGTCTTTCAAATGGACACTTATCTGGTACAAAGATGCCACGGTAACCTTTTCACACAAAGTACTCACTGGTTAATGATTTTTAATGCTTTTGATAGAATTGTTGATAACTATCACTTTTAAAAAAAATGCTGAATTCAAACCTATGTTGGCAGGTCAAAAATAGGAAGTTCAAAGGCTCAAAAAGAAAACTTCACAGAACACATAAGGTAGTTGCCTATTTAGTGAAACATCTGTTTTTTTTTTTTTTTCAAAGAATGCTATCTTCTCCAATAGCTTTATTTTTCTTTCACAAAAAATCCCACATATGAATTCTCATTCTTTCTGAAGTTTATAGTACATCAACCATTAATTTGAAGCCTCACTCTGTGCCTGTTAAACAGAAGGAAAATAAAACACATGCCTGTTGTGTGACTTTTCCAGGATTGATGAATATTTGCTACTACTCTAGATATAGAACCTGCAGTAGCCCAATGTGCTGATAAATGTGACAATGTGCTGTGAGAAAGCCCAACTTGGTAACTCACTGAGTTATATTGGAGTTACTCACAGGAGTACTGGTAAGGTTACTTACAGGAGCAAAAGGGACACAAAAACATCTCTCTAGACTGCTGCATCACAAGTGTACCCCAATAGATGGCAGCTGGTCTAAAGCTCTTCCACATAATTGTATTAGTTTCCTTCTTCTGAACAGTTTCTCTTGTCTAAGAGTCTTCGTTGAAGTTTTACGTGTCTGAAAGTCTCCTTTACAACTTTGCTCTGCTTCCTCTGAAGAAGAATCTCAGCTTTTACTTGCTATTCTGTAAGGTAGAAGTCTACTGAATCTGACCAGTTTCAGGAACTTCCTGGAGCTATTTGGATTTGTTTGCCTTCCTGTTTAAATAGTTTCCTATAGGATGGAATGTTTTACTATCCAAGGAAACTATTACACACAATGTCTTTATTTAATAGGCTTATTCTGACTAAATGAGTTTCATGCTGTCTTCCATAGAGAGAAATTTTAAAATAAAAAAAATTGCCTAGATGAATAATTTAGAGAAAAAAACAAATGGATGAGTCACTCAGTTTGGCAGAATGTTAAAGTTAAAAATACATGTAAATTTATTTATATCTTATGATTTTAAAAATCACATAAGCTTGCTTATGAATGTGAGACTATATATCTATGTTTTAAATCAAATGTGACAATGCTTATTTTGTAAGCATTTTTTGTAAGCTTATTTTGTAAGCATTTTTTGTAAGCTTATTTTGTAAGCATTTTTTGTAAGCTTATTTTGTAAGCATTGTAATGATTATTTTGACCTTAATACTAAGGAAGGAAAATTAAAAATTAATTAATTAACTAATTAATTAAGCACTGAAGGACCAGAGAAATGTCTTAGCAGTTAGGAATACTAGCTGATTTTTTTAAAGAATTTGACTTTGATTCCAACCAGTCACCTCAGTAGTTTACAGCTTCCCATAAATACAACTTTGCAAATCCAACTCCCTCTTCTTGCATCCATGGAAATGAACAAATTTGGCATACTCACACAGACACTGACACAAACACGCATTTAATGAAATAATTTATTTTTAAACTTATAGATGAGTGGAGGAGATAAAGGCATGTCAGTGATGATAGAAGTTACTTTTCTATCAGGCCTGATTGTAGTGAGAGCTCAAATCTCAAATGCACTAGTAAGTAGCTGTTCCCGAGAGAACTATTTAGAATGGCAAGTGAGTGGAACACACCCTGTACATTCACCAGTCTTAAAGCTAAAGACTTTCTATCTGATAGCATTTTCCTGTTTTTGAAAGCAAGGATGATTCACCATCACAGTTTATTACTGCATTGCTTTTTTAAATGAATGTTAGTGTTTGAACATGCTTTTTCTTTGTATCAAAATGCTCTTAAATATTGCAGATAATGTTGTATATAGTGTGGGATCTAAAACAATTACATAGAATTAAATGAGTGCCCCAGGTACTTTTAATTGCATTGACATTCTGAGGGTCTTTAAAATTAATTATATGTGTAAAGGAGAGTAGAAGGAAAATCTATAAGGTATCAATTTTATTTTTGTTGTTAATGTCAAAATCTACTCTAATTTAAATTTATTTAATGACCATACATTTACTTGTTTGTTTGTTTGTTTGTTTGTTTGTTTTGGAGATAACCTATGCCTACCCTTTGTGAGTTGGAACTGTTTGTTGTGCTTCTCCTGACCGGTTGAGTCAGATAAGTATTTAAAACTTGTATTCCCAAACACATCTGTCTTCCTTTACAAAGTTGAATTAGAGGATGAAGGGCAAATATAGGCAACAGATGATGCTTCTGTCTTTGAAATGAGTAGTGTCCAGCATCTATCTATTCTGTGTTTCCGGTGTGGCTTCATTTTTTAATGAATTTTTTTTTTTATGTTGTGGTTGTTCCATACATGTTCATACCACAGTGGTTTCTGGCTGCTGATGCTAGGCCCTTACATGTGCTAAATCTTCTGTTTCCTCCCTCTTAGTTAATATGTATAATGACAAGGTTGTCCATCAACTTTTTAAAGCTCTTTGGTTGAAAATACTTGGGTTGATTTCTAGCTTGTTTGTTAGTAGACAATGATTAAAATATATTTATCATAAATTCAGTCTTATAATTTACTTAACTAGGTTCATAGTTAATATACAATACTGAAATGCCACCCTAATGATTCTATCAAAAAAAAAAAAAGATATAAATAGCAGGTCCATGTTTTTTTTTTTCTGCACTGTAAGGGCAAATTAAATATTCCCTGCTGGATATCTTTCTGAATTTTTCTTCACAATGACATGTTTTTAAATCTCAACTGTCTATTAAATAATTTAAGCTTATTCTCTCAAAATGAGATTGTGCTGTATTAGTATTAACTATCTAGAAACAAACATGAACCTAGTCGTTTCTGTGATTTTGCTCACATCCTGTATTAGACAAAAACAGATGTAAAAAAAATCTCCATTTATTTCAGCTTCATTCATATTTCCCAAAGATATTTCCATGTTGGTCCTCGTCTTTATATCTGTCCCGTCCTGTCCTCCAGATTAAGCATATTTTTCTCTAGCTTTCTCAGCAAGTATCTGACTCTTTCCCTTTATTTCCCCCAAAATTTAATTTTAAGATTCAACTAAAAAATTGCTTCTACATCCACAGCCCAGTGTTCAAAGAGCAAACAAAATTTCATTTCCTAGGATTTCACACGCTAGGACTGTTGTTTGCACAAAGCACTTCCCTTTCATTTCACATGAATCAGATTTTTCCACTGCGTTCTTACTTTCTCTCCTGAAGCTATCCTAGCTTCTCTTGAGTTTAAGCCTCTCATCTTTTAGAGTTCTTTAACTTCTTTCTGCTTTCATTTTTTTGCTGCCTTCTCTCCTTTCTTCCCTTTGCTCCTCATCCTTTCTTTTCTCTCTTTAGTACTCTCTCCATTACACCATCTCCCCAAATTAATCAATATTTCATTTACATTGTTGTTGTACCATAACAAATTGTTTAAACTCATCATTTCAAACCGTACCTTATTGTACTCGATAGCTACCATAACTCAGAAATCTAGGTCCAAATTACTTAGCTTTCTAATCTAAGACTCTTTTATAAAATTCAATCATTTCAAAGCTCAGATGGGCAAAACTCTGACACAAACTCACTGGATTCATAACCTCATATATTTCCAGACCCCAGCCTTGGCTCCTCATCTAATTCTTTCACAGATGGTTTCTGTAGAGTAGATCCTACAGCAAGTAGCTCTTTTCCTGCGGGAAAAACATGAGGGGAACGAATGCCAACAAACTGAAATTCAATGTATTTTACTTTTAAATTGGCATCCCACCATTCCCGCTGCACCTGTCTGGAACAGTACTACACTACTACACTTCAGCAGACAGCAAAAAGGAAGAGTCACTCTTAGGAAGGAGGGAATCCCTTCTATATATTGTCTGCTTCAGAGCTTTGCAGTTCAACATAAAGTATAAAATGACTAAGTTTTCACTAGAGGAAGTTGTCAGATAAGCTGGGTACAGCCAGCTTTGTACAGCCGGCTTTGGGAAAAGAGCTAAGAGATGTGGTACATCAAAATTTTCAGTTTAGATTTACAAAGGCTTTTGGGTGTGTAGGGTCACCGATGTAAACAATAACATTTAAGCAATATTTCATGAAAAAACAAAGGAGATACAGGTGATAATAAAAATCTGGCTTGTTCTTATTGTTTTTTTCTAAAGATATGTTTTTGATTTGGAGAGAGTTAAAAGTGTTTGGTTTCAACCCGGGAAATGGCTAAGGTGCCTATGTAATTTATCAAGGTGGACATTAGCCACCAGGTTCTCCCAGCATCCCTCAGCTCCTACCTGTTACAGGATCCTCCTGGCTTTCATACCTACTTCCTACTCTGTTGTCTGGAAGCCAGGGGTCTGGGCTACTCTTCCTTATATAATCAACCATTTTGGTTACCTGCTCTCTTTATATCTTTGGGCCTTCTGGCTGCAGCACCTGGTTCCCTTGCTCACCAGCTGCCCATCCTTACCCACAGTCACACGCATGGCAGAGCTTTGTCCAATCTGGGCTCTCCCAGGTGTCTCTGCCTCTGTTTTTTCTTTCCCACACGTGTACAATAAATTTTCTTTTCTTCCACA
Source organism: Mastomys coucha (assembly GCF_008632895.1). Lineage (NCBI taxonomy): Eukaryota > Metazoa > Chordata > Mammalia > Rodentia > Muridae > Mastomys > Mastomys coucha. Next base: position 57,049,646 of record NW_022196896.1, on the reverse strand, counting down.
TCTAGGAGTAGTGGTGTCCCTTTCTTTTTATTTAGTTTCTCTTTTCCATTCATTAAGCCACTAACGTATTTACTTGGAAAGCATTAAAACTATACTTGTAGAAATTGATCTGCAACCAGAAAACATGACTGAGACTCACCCTAGGCCCCTGCACATATGTAATAATTGTTCAGCTTGATCTTCCTGTATGATTTCTAATAGCAGAAGCAGGGAGTGTTTCTGACTGTGGCCTGTCTAGTGCCTATGTAGCCCCATAGTATAGCCTAAGAGAAGAAGATGCGCCTAATTTTACTGCAACCTAAATTTCCTAAAGTGTCAATCTGTTTATAGTTTAAAATATCTTCTTAAAAGCATTGAAGATTTTGTAAAGAAATAACTTAGTACTTTAGCAAAGAAGACATTGAAAGACCCCCAGAACTGGGGAGATCCTTACTCAAGTCTTGGGATGACGCGACCACCGAATGACTCACAAGAGACCTAACTTGCTGTAATCACATGAGGTTTATTCCAGATCTGGGGTCGAACTCATAGCCTAGCAGGCCAGAGGGGTTCGACCCCAAGCACGAGGAGTAAGTGGTATTTAAAGGGAAAAACCACAAACTAGGGGGGTGAAAGGGTTACCAGGGAAACATAACAAGAGAACAAGGGAAAATTCAAAGGAACCCACTACCTAGCTGAGTCAGGTCACAAGGAAGTCATCCTGCACACTCATTGTCTAGAGGAATGTGGTTTGGTCAAAGCTATCTTCTAATTGGCTGACCGCTCCTAGGACTAATTAGATGATCAATATCCTGTGGTTTGATCAATGCTATCTTCTCAATGGCTGACCGCTGTCCTGTTCCTTATTCTGGGCAATGTTATCTTCTTAATAGCTGACCGCTATCCTGTTCCTGGAACTGACCAGTCCACATTCCTGGCTCACAGAGACTTCCTATGCCTTCTTTAAGTAAAGGTTACAAATTATACATACATTTCTATTAAATGCCCTCGTTTTAAATTCTAAGATTCTCCAGCCTTTCATTCCCCATTTCTTCTAGTAGATAGTTCTAATCATAGAACTAAATATCAGTATCATTATATTTTAGATTTTCCTGGCCTGGAAAAAGCATAATATTGTTGGCCTAACATTAGAATCTGAACAGCACTTATTCTTTCTCTAACAAAGGCAACTAATCTATTAAGCACGCATGGGCCTATGGTTATTTAGTCTTTCTCTGAGCCTACTCATGGATTCTCTAATGACTCCTGAATGGTTTACATAAAAGCAACATTCTCCTATATTTAAATCAATGGCAGCTCTTAACTATAAGCCTTATGCTGCACTACCATAGCGGATGTTCCTGTAGCTGCCCTTGCAGTCCCTAAGCACAGTTCCAACATAACTGCCAGGAGAATGAACTCCTTAACTCTCTTCTATTGCCAGGCACTACCTTACTAGCTCTCAAGCTTCCTAGCTTCTCTTCTTTCCTGTCTTTATCTCCAGCTCTCTAGCCTCTTATTCTTTCTGACTCTCACACTAGACTCCATCTTCAAAGAGTCTCTTTTAAATGTTCTATCTCTTCACTATGTCCTTTCACAGTCTTTCTGCAACTTTCCTTTTTCTTTCTTCATTTAAAATACTTTCTCAGCCACCTGCACTAGTTTTCTTAACGACTTATCCTGCATCTCTTCTAACTTTCTTAGTCTTTCAACTCCACCATAAATCCAGGAATGACTGAATAATAGAATATACGGGGAAGCTTAACATAGCTTCCAGAAATATTGCCAATTAATAAGAGACTGTTGGACACCTGTACAGCCCTTCAAAACGTTGGAGCATCAATCTTCAGCCTTCTGGCCCATGAATGTCTGAGAACAGGTACATTAAGGACTCGCCTAATCTGTCTAGGCAGATATATGTTGTCCTAGGCCTGTGTGTCCCTTTTTGGACAGTATTGTCTGCAGATGAAGAGGCAACTTTTGCCTAGTGGTTGTCTCGCCACAGCTGGAGCAGCTCAAATGACGCTCAGTTTCTTCTTTGAGTCTGAGAAAGGGGTACTGTCAGTCGCAGACAGGTCTCTAGCTAGATGAATAAATAATATCAATTGCCATATTCTGTAGATTTCTGATGTTTTTGAAAGCCAACTATCTATGTAAAGTAATCTGGACTATTGTCTACAAACTACTCTCAGTTCTTTTTCTTGAAATCACTCTAATAATAAACTCAGAGCCATGAATTTGCTAATTTGGCCCTAAACTCACAGGTCTAAACATCTCAGATCTGTCTATAATAGCAGTAAAAAAGGACTGGTTCTAAGCCTTGTCTACCAGGGAAATACTGAAACCACAAATCTCTTAAGTGAATATAGAAAACTTCATCTTTTGGTCTTGAAGTATGCACAACAGAACTGTATTAGCTACACCTCACAGTCAATAAGAATATCATTGTACACTCAATCTTAACAATAAATTCTCAATTTAAAAGCTCTTACTTATTTCTTGCATACTAGTTTAAGATGTAAATGGTTTATAACCCAAGCCTCAACTTTACCAATCACTACTGCAAATATAGGGTACAAAACTCAAAACTAATAATATAAACACTAAAGCAAACTTTTTGAGAATAAGCTGTGTATCTGAAGAAATACTCAAATACCTGACTAAATTCTAGTCACACAATGTTTCTAGTTTAAATTATCTATACACCAATTAAACCACTTTCAGTACTGGGTAAATATTATCAGAAGGTCATTTTACAAAAGATAACATTGATAGGAACATATGAATTTTAACCTAGTAACAAATTATAAGGCTTTCTATATCTATACAATTAAATCTGGCTGTTTTTTCTCTATTTCAAATATAACCATTAACAACTTTTTCTAACCCCAAAGCCCAGGGAACCGGGTAGACAACTCATTATAACTTCTTCAAGCTGAATGGGGGCATAGATACAAAAGAGGATTGAGGGAGGGAAAACAGAATTAGTCTTCTGTGTCTTAACTGGATCAGGCTGAAGTCCAGGACACCAGGAGATAAAGCAGGCAAATTTAGGGCGTCTGATGAAGGGATTTACCAAGAGTATACATTTCTGCAACATATGAATCTCAAAACAAATTCAGTA